>NC_135874.1:10260538-10550538 GCF_031162955.1 Sander vitreus
ACGGTTAGAAGATGGCTGTGTCTCATGTGACCTTGTTATTTGTACACGCTGTGACTATACAAATCACAACATGTGAATAGGAAAATGTTGGCGTTATTTTTGTCACTTATTGGGAGCAGTAGGCTAGATGGAGCCGGTTACCTCCAGGATTTGGGCTAAGCGAGGCTAGCGGTGGGGGCGTCAAGACAGAGTTACAACACGCACGGAGATGAGAAGGGTATGTATGGACTTGTCTATGTATGTATGACTCTGGGGGACACGGTGAATAAGACAAAGTCCCAATAAGTCGCCGTGTTCCTTTTTTAAATCATCAAATAAGTTGTGAAATTAAGGAAACCCCTAGAGACTTTATAGAAGGAATCTCACCAAAGGAAGAGAAGGAAAAAAAAAAAGTATGATGAGCAATTACAGGAGTTCTAAAATCTACAAATTTAGCACTAGATTAGTAGCCAGCTTAAGGTTGGCTACATAAAACAACAAAGGCATAAAATAAATGACCAGAATATAGATAAAATGAGGATGTGTGGACTTATGTGTGCATGTGTGAGTAGTGAGAGATTATCTAGTACTATATATATGCAAAACAATGTGTAGATTTTGTAAAATTGTTTATTTATCACCTTCCTATTACTGTGCAGGAGACTGTTTCAGCCCCAACAGAACCTCCTAACTGTTACAGATGCCCAGGTCAGTCCACTGCGAGACACCCCCAACTCCTCCCCAGCGCACTGTCCAAAACCTTCCCTGCCAGAGGAATACACCGACCCTTTGGCGAGTAAGAAGCCCAGGATATCCCGCTTGTCAGGCAAAGCAGCCAGTGACATGTCAAGAGTGAGGCCGTCTGAACAAGCGGCTGATAAAGACGTCACAGAAGCGACAGGGAATGACGAGCAAAGAAACTCGCTTGATCCTCGAAAGCTTTTTGACTCCTTGTCAGCAGTCTGTCAGCAGGAAGCAGAAGTGGCCAAGAGGCTAGAACAAACTCCCTGTGCTCAGGAGGGACATGAAGTCACAGCAGACCCCTCGCAACCCAACTCTGATCGCTCCCTTCCCCCTCCGATAGTGCCTGATCTGAACAGACACACAATCAAAAGGAAGAAGAGCAAACACAAACACAGAGATCAGGTAAGAAAACCACTTTTTATTTAGTTTTATAGGTTTTTTTGGTTTCACGTGATGCATTGGTAACCGGGATTTTGTTTTTGTTTGTCAAGGAGAAGGATAGGTGGAGAGACAGGAAAGAACGGAGAAAGGATCGCAGTTCAGAGGATCCAAACAGTGAAGTCTCGGCGGACTGCATAGGTGAGTGCCGTTAGCTGTTGACGAGTGACTTTACGAGTCAATTGTTTAGGATTTCCAAATGGTTTGACATTGTTTCTTTTTTATCTCAGAGCCAAGTGAAAATTTCTCTAATGTGCTTCAAGCGGACCATGACACAGCAGACTATCTACTGTAAGTACACTTGTTATTAGTTCTCGTGTGTGTGTGTGTGTCTGCACCGAAAATGCTTTTTTTTTCTCACACTTTTTGCAGTTCAAAACTTCTGCAGGTTGTTAACATGGCATGCTGTAGGTGGGTATTTTACAGATCTGATCATAGTGTCTTTTTATGTTCTCTGCACAGGAAGTACACAGTGATTTGCAGTCAGGACCAGAGACAGAGGTACAAGCAGGACTTTAACACGGAGTACAGCGAGTACAGAGATTTACATGCTCGTATTGACGGAGTGACGCGGCAGTTCATGGAGCTCGACACGCAGCTCAAACGGCTACACCATGAATCTCATAAATACAAGGTAAAAAAACAAACATGAAGACATTTATTTTGACTGCTGTTAAATTTACTTAAGCCACAGAGGGCTTTTTAAAGAGATAATCTGCATAAAACCTTAGTTTAGACCAACGCTCATCCCCTGCATTTTCCAGTCTTTATTTCATAAAAATAATACATGATAAATCCACAAAATTCTGTCATAAGCTCTGTGGTTGCACCAGAGGTAACACATAATGTCATAGTAGTTTGCAAAATGATAACTAAACAACCCTAACCCTAAACAAAATCTACAGTTCAGTACCCCGAGAAAACATTTTTATTCTGAAAGTGTAACCTTAAATGGTGCTTCGTGGGATATAATTCTTACTGTAGAATTTAAGGCACTTAAACATCGGCATATGGTCACATAAATATCAATATGTCAGTATATGTCCATTGTTATTACATTAAAGGAGCCCTGTGGAGTTTTCTTTTAAACAAACAAAGGTTATGCTTACATTCACTGTTTGTTCTTGACTAACAAATGTGTTGAAGTCATTTCCTTCCTCATAAAATATTTCCAAAGCCTTCTTTTAACAGCAGCGTTAAAGTGGTTTGAAATATTTCTACGGGTGATTTAAGTTTTGCTGTTTTGTTTTCCATCACATTCATATTATTGGGAACGTCACATAGTCTGGTCACATTTTTAGTTTAACGACATTTAACAAACGTACGTTCTAGAAGTTATGTAAATGTCTACTTGTATTAATTCATTCTATTCCTCTTGCAGACGGTTCGTAATCAGATTCTTCAAGAATATCGCAAAATTAAAAAGGTAACAACTTTCTTAAAGGTGTGATAGAATAATTATATAGGGTATTTCACACAGTTCCTTAAGGTCTAATAGGGTATGTAACATTGATTGGGCTGAAAATGGCCCAGTTGCTATTTTATGGGCCCTTATGCATCCCTGTGTTTTGGCCTTATTTGGAACGAGAGCTTTTCGCTGATTGGTTGAGCGAACCACATACACATACATTGGAGACGAGACAGCAGGTCTCATATTTCAGACACTGCAATGTTTCGTTACTAAATTCACTTCTGAGACTTTTTTTTTAATGCGAGAAATCAACTATATAAAGCTCAAATATATAGTTATACACACGTAATATCAACACGTGTGTCCGATTTCAAGTTAGTGCATTTTTGTGAATGTGAGGGGTTTCGTTAGCTGCTAGTGTCCCTTCAGTCCTATTGGTAAAGATTGCGGCTAGCTAGCTACACTTTCGGCATAACTATAGTATATTTACACTTTGAATTTCGTCAAGGCATGTATATCGCAGCTACCCTAAGGTCTTACAAAGCTTACCTAACACTTTTGCCGGCCGTGACGGAGATCCATCTAGCTCGCAGCGGGCCGGGGTCTGTGAAGGAGGACACGCCGGGCGGCGAGGCAGCACCGGCCGCCGTCACGTTAGCCTGCTGAGCTCCTGCTGAACTCCGACCCACAGTCGGACAAAATTTGCAATTAGCCATCAATTTTTCGTAAAACGGCACATATTTGACCTCTACATAGTTGATTTCTCGCATAAAAAAAAGTCTCAGAAGTGAATTTAGTAATTAAATAGCAGACAAACAATGTATAAAATTTCTGAGATCTGCGTGACCTAGATTCAGAAGACTAAGCTGACCTCAGATCAGTGGTGTAGCCTATGTAAATGTTGGGGCGTGACAAAGACTAGAGACTAGAGCCAAATAAGGTAGGAGTTGAGGAGTTGACGTCAACTTTTAGCTTTGTTGAGATTCGCCCGGTTTTCAGCAGCAGTTTCAAATTGTGAGATTTGCAGAGGAAAGAGGTGTCAATGGAATTTTGAGGTTCTATGTATGTCCTATTTACCCACCAAACTGTCGTTTTTTCAACTATGACAAGGTAAAATCGGTTTTGCATTCTATCACCCTTTTAAGACTTGATTCCAAGATTGCTGCATGGAGCAACTCCACTCCTCTCTTTTGCTGTTTAAAAAAATTAAGTCTTTTTTTTTTTTTTTTCTCTTTAGTCTAACCCTAACTACAACCAGGACAAGACTCACTGTGAATATCTACACAACAAACTGGCCCACATCAAGAAGCTTATATCGACGTACGACCAACAACAGCTCTGACTGTGAGACGAGTAACCCTGCTGACAATAATCACCCTGAGGCAGGGGAGGTTCACACTGCTGGATGCCATCAAGCTGGAAATCTATGGTCTTCATGGCTAAACGACGTCTCACAAGACCTGTTCGAAATGTGACAGAGGTTGGCAGTCATTTGTGAATAGCATTTGTTTTTGCAGGATAGACCGTATGCAGTATGTTTGTTTGCCACTTTTGACCTACTCATCATCCCTCTCCTACATCTCATGAAATAGATGTGCAAAGTATTCCTCTGTTCTAAATCTTTGAAAAAGAATGGTTCAACCAATTGGCTGCTACAACAGTGACATGATACTGCCAAGGACACATGGAGTAACTATAGTTTTTACTGAGGCTGTTCAAGCTAAAAGTAAGCTCTCACTCTTCAAAAATGCACACAGATACATGTGGAGATGAGGTGCTAAGACTAAAAACATTTGTAGATTCCCATCACACATTTTTTGTTTTGTTTGTGAATCAAATCAATTTGGGTATTTGCTTTTGTGTTCTGTTAGACGTGTCAGCATTAACGATTAGTCGAAACCATGAGATAACTGCACGCTGTACATACCCAGACAGCTCATATGAATGGCAGCTGGGATGCAGATGTGCACATCCTAAGAAGACCTCTGTTCTGTGGGTTTGGTGAATTGAGACTGTATCAGTGTTGTTGTGTCAGTACTTCTCAGTTCAGGCCTGATCTGCTAAGTAATTGCTTCTGAAAGTATTGCCAGTGCCTGAAATGTTTTGTAATTCTGGACTGGTTTCATAGTATTCCACTGGTGTTTGCCCTCATGTGGCTTTCCTGGATCACAAAAGACTGTTATGTTAAACACAATGTGAACTTGAAGTTGTATTCAGGGAATTTACAGTATGAGCTTCAGTAAAAATGTAACCTGATAACTGGTTTATCCAGTTATCCGAGTACTGGAAGTTAAGGAGTCATTGTTACTGTTTGTTTATTTAGGATCCTCATTAGCTCCTGCATTGCAGGTGCTATTCTTCCTGAGGTCCTCATTGTAGGCCGAGACGATGAAGAATTAAGAAATAAAAATATTTTGTTGCATGCTTTGTACTTTACAGAATGCATGAGAAATAAATCAGAAGTTTTGTCAGTTTCAAATAAAATCATTTGTATTAATTTTGTATGAACTTTCTTATTTATAATGATTTTCTTTTACAAGGTTAGTCTGTATATTTGTTTTATACAGTAGGTATGCCAGACATTTCTTGACCATTTTCATTAGTACAATTCGAGTCCTAGTTCAATTATACCCATTTCAAGCAAACTAATTGGGGAAAAATTAAATCAACCAAAATTTAGTTTTTTTGCAGTCCAGGCAGCACTGGGGAAAGACAGATTATCCCTCGCGGTGAAGTCAAAAGTGAGTAATTAATTATTTTCTCTCTAAAATCTCAACTGAAGTGACTTTATTTTTCACAGTCATCATTGGCTGCACAGTGATGATGAAAGGCTCACAGCGATTGGTTCAATCTCAAAGACGGCTTCTCATTGGTCCATAGTCATCTCCATGACCTTTCGCCTCCGTCAACCACAGCAGCGTCCTGCTAGTTGTAAACATGACTGTAGCATGCTTAAGTTACTTAACTGCTCTTGAACTTTGTGACAGCTTTCGCACTGAGATATGACACGAAAAAAGACACACGGACAGAAAAATGCTGGTTGTTAGGTGAACGTTTATGGTAATGGTATGGCTAATTTCTTGTCAAACAGTGTGCTAATCGAGCTAAGCTAACTGAAATGACAGCTCCATCAGCTTTTAGCTATCAATAAATTAACCGCTTATTGTGGCGAAAACAGCGATGAAAAGCTGTTTGCCAGCAGTTTATTAATATAAACGGTAAATGCGTTGTACTTGGGGAAGCGGCTTGTGAACAGATTCTTTCAACTAAGTGCAATAACAATACGTTAACGTTAAATTCATAGACCACTCAAGTATGATGACACATTCCCCTTAAAAAACAGCATAGACCAGCTTAAGGTGGTTGCTGGTGTTAGCTAGTGTTAGGCTGGTTTACCAAGCAGTTTTTCTCAGCATGGTTAACGTTACTACTTGAATCATGTAAAAACAACATTTCACAATATAATGTAGAGAGAAACAAAGTGGCCAGGCCAGGGGTATGTGTCTAATTTGATGTAGAAGATTGAAATGAATCTGTCCTGAAATGGCACAAACGTCAAATCCCACATTCAGATATATCAATATATTTATTTTCTGAATGTATTAATTTACAGAGAATATTTGTGTCCACACGTGTAAGAAATAAATAAATCTTATTATTTTTGTTCAGGCATCTCTATGAAAGCATAGACAGGCTATGAGGATGTTCTCTCTAACAGAACACTCTGAAATTCAGACACCAAAAATGAAGATTTAAAATTCACATGATCCAAAGTTCAGGTGACCAACTGAAACTTGCAATTTCTATATTCATTTGTGACACCCTTCCTAAAAAACTACGGGAACCTGATGTCAATATATTGACATCAGGTTCCCGTAGTTTTCCAAGTCCTTCCAGAACTTGTCAGTATGTGGACAGCTAATGAATATGTTTGTTATAGTTCAGTTCAGACCATTATTGTCCCTCAATGGGAAATTCGATATGCAGTAGAAGGCAAAACCACAAACACAACATTCAAGGACATTTATCACAACAGTTACAGAAAACAACTAAATAGAAAAGAGTGTTTGTTTGTTAAAAGTATCAAACCATTCTAATGGAAGCCATGAGAAAGTGCTGGTAAGCAGTGCAGTCAAGGGTTAGTGCAAATTAAGCGCTGTTATTGCACTTTGAACAAAGAACATTTTAAAACGCTTGCTTTTTATCCTGGGGAACCTGTATCTTTACCCAGAAGGGAGAAGGACAAATTCTTCTAAGAGTCGGTGGTCCGGGCTGGCTAAGACACTGCCTTCTGCTAGACTTGTCTGTCTAGACTCATATTCTACATTACAGGAGGACAGTACTCTGAGACTACATTATAGCATTGGCTTGCTAACTAACAGACATTAGCTACAAAGCTGACAAATGAGTAGGGACATGTAGTTTAGTTGTAATTTACCCAGCTGCTCCACATAGCTAGTCCCAACTCCACACCAGGTAAATAAGAATTAGAATATCAGCTGAAGTGAGAGGTCAACCAGCTGCTCTCTTGAGGAACAGATTTATGATTCATTCCACCTCTTTTCTGCAGCCTGTTTCCCCGCCTACACCCCAATCATGGCAGGGGTTTTCCAAAGAACACTAAGACTGAGGACAGCTCTCAGTAATCTGAGCCGACATAGCACCTTCTCATTAACAGCCACAGCCAGACTTTCACCTGTGGGCCTCCGCAGTCCATTTCTTCCCGCTAGCTCATGGCAGTTTGGAGTCTGCTGTCGAACTCTGCACACTGGGGCAGACAGGCCCGAGCCATCCCTTGCTGCAGCCCCAGACAGGCTGCCTTTCTCCAGAGTAACCCAGGAAGATTTAGCCTTCTTCAGGAAAATCCTACCAGGACGAGCCATCACTGATCCGGACCTGCTGGAATCCAGTAATGTGGATTGGCTCAAGTCAGTGAGAGGTGAGAAATGAATTTCAGTCCACTTCTTACACCAATTCACTGATGGTAAAAGCATTCATTTCTCTGTTCATACATATTCTGCAGGTTCCAGCGAAGTGTTGCTGAGACCTCAAACAACAGAGGAAGTTTCTCAAATTCTGAAGTAAAGAACACATAGTGTGTGGAACGGACAAATACACAAGTGACGGGTTTTTGAGGTGGTTACAGTTGTTGCATTCCCTCTCCTGTAGGTATTGTAACAGTCATAATTTGGCGGTGACCCCTCAAGGAGGTAACACTGGGCTGGTCGGGGGCAGCGTGCCAGTTTATGATGAGGTCATCCTCTCCACTGCCCTAATGAACAACATCCTTACTTTTGATAGTATCGCTGGTAAGTCTTAAAATACTGAATTTTTACCCCAAATGAGTTGCCTGCCTTTTAAAAAGGTGTTATGTATTTACAGCATATTTGACTAATCTTTAGAGATTATTTCCATCAGGCATTCTGACCTGTCAGGCAGGTTGTGTTTTGGAGAACTTGTCCCTTTACCTGGAGGAGAGAGACTACATCATGCCACTTGATCTGGGGGCGAAAGGCAGTTGCCACATTGGGGGAAACGTGGCAACGAATGCAGGTGGACTCCGTCTGCTGCGATACGGCTCCTTACACGGGACTGTGCTGGGTCTGGAAGTGGTGAGTGGAGTAAATAAATGAGGGACTTTGATATTCCTTAACAAGTATTATATTAAACAAAAGCTAAAGGGCATAAGCACTGATCTAATGTTTGTGTGTTGATGTATGTACAGGTGTTGGCAGATGGGCAAGTGCTGGACTGCTTGGCCACACTGCGGAAAGACAATACAGGATATGATCTCAAACAGCTCTTCATAGGGTCAGAGGGCACACTGGGGGTCATCACTGCAGTGTCCGTCCTGTGTCCACGGAAACCCAAATCTGTTAATGTGGTTTTTCTGGGTATGATTTTCTCATTGCTTCATTTTGACACTATTATTGGCAATTGTTGATAAGCACATGTGCAGAAAGTTAAAGGTTCCCATGACTTGATTTTATTCTCTTAAATTCCTGTTAGGCTGTGAGACCTTTGAACAGTTGCTGAAGACATTTCAGCTCTGCAGGGGCATGCTGGGAGAAATTCTGTCAGCCTATGAATTCCTGGACAATGAATGTATGCAGCTGCTGAATATGCACCTCAAACTATCCAATCCCATCTCTGGTAGGCACACGGACGCACACACATGCACAGTTTAGAAAGCAAATACACACACACACACACACACACACATACACACGACAAACTCTTTCTTCCATCTTGCAGATTGCCCATTCTACGTTGTCATAGAAACGTCTGGATCTGACCCAACACATGACGGGGAGAAACTCCACAATTTCTTAGAGGAGGCGATGACATCATCATTGGTTACCGATGGGACTGTGGCAACCGAAGACTCAAAAATAAAGGTTTTGTTTCTTATCTTTTAAAGAATAAGTCTGTTGATATTTTACAACGAATCCCATAAAAAGACTTAAAGTAAATCGACTAACAAGTACTTTTGCGTAGCCAAATCGTGATAAAGCATATTCCTCTGTGCTATAGGGCTCCGTTGTTGTCTACGATTAAAAAGGCATCACTGAGCCACATCGTTGCACTAAGTGACATGCTCCCTCATTGCAATAAACATGGCCACTGCAATTTATTTGGAGTGAATCCCACCACACCATCCTGCAGCTGTAAAAACATAGTTCAGTAAACAAATCCGCAGCTGAGAATAGTCCCCAACAAATACACTATTTAATCCTGTTTGAGTCATGTTTGCTAAAAAACCACAATGTCTAGTTGTTTTTGGAAATGATGTAACATTTGTATGAATAAAAGCATACACGTGTGACTTGTTTTTAAAGATTTAAGTCTTCAGTAGGAACAAATATGCTTCGGGCTGAGTGCCATAGACGGTACGGAAATCGGAAAGTATTAAGAGACGCATTGTTGTTGTCTTTTATGGGATTCATTGACAATAATAATATAATAATTCGTAGAAGCTTTTGACCTAAACTTAAGTAATCACTTTCATATTAGGGTTGTTTAATCAATACTTCTGTGGGGAACAAGAATCCGCCCATTTTTTAATTATTTGATGATGTAATCAGCCTTTCCATTTACACCTTTTCAGGCACTGTGGTCGATGCGTGAACGTATCACGGAGGCGCTGACTCACGATGGCTTCAATTACAAGTATGACATCTCACTTCCGGTGGAGCGGATCTACCAGCTGGTGACAGACATGAGGGAGCACCTGGGGGGGCGAGCCAAGCGTGTGGTGGGATATGGACATGTAGGTAAGACCAGAAGATGGAAAGACATGAAACATAGTCTGTATATATCAGGAGGGAAGTAATGGCCTGCTAGCATAAGATATGACTTCTTGGTAACGATGTTTATTACTATACCTACAACAACTCATTCTCCATTCTGAAATACTTTTATGTGTACAAAAATACCAAGTTTTTGAGTAAATGTGGTATTTAAGTGAGTTACACACGCCTCGCTGCAAATTGTCCCTTCATCTCTTTCCATCTGTACTTTTAGGAGATGGAAACCTCCACTTGAACATCACCTCTCCTGCCAAAGACCCTGCTCTTCTCGCTGCCATCGAGCCCTTTATCTACGAGTGGACGGCCAGCTGTCAAGGCAGCATCAGTGCAGAGCACGGACTGGGCCTGAAGAAGAGGAACTATATCTACTACAGTAAACCCAGCCAGGCTGTGGCTCTCATGGGTAATATCAAGGCCATGCTGGACCCCAAGGGCATTCTCAACCCATACAAGACTCTTCCAGATAACCTGAAATGACCCAAACTGTCTCACTGCTGAGACACATGGGTTAAGAGGGAATGTATACAGAGCTCATTCAGCTATGATCGTATTGCCATATGGTTTTGGTGTCACTTTATGCCCTTTTCCTACCTTTTTCACACGTTTAGTGCCGAGCTGCCGGTTTAGCACGTAGTTTCATTGCCATCTGCACAAAGCATCACTTTCAGAATGACTTCAACACTTCGACAAGCTGCTTACTTTGTTCTGTAGCAGTCTCTGGAGGAATTACAAGTGAAGTTACTGCTAAATGTTAATCAAGCTTTAGTCCTCCTGCTCACTCCTTATTCCATAGAAACTCCGAGGTTTAGATCTAAAATTGTATAATATATGAAAAACGTCAAACATATTGTTCAGTATTGCTGAGAGGATGTGGGTGAATGATCATAATTGATATCTGTAGGCAGTAGTTTGCCTTCTAGTAGCTGCTAGAGGGCAGACAGAACGATTACAGTAATGTCTGCATATACAGTACAAGGTCTTGTGCATTTTAAAATTATGTCAATATGCAATGTACATATGAATCTGACTATTGTTTTAAGAGAAAATTATGAACCTGTATTTGTGTATTTGTTGAAATACTGTACATCTTTTCTCAGTCTGGCTAACCCTTAGGCAAGTGTGCAGTACATGTTTTATTACATATGAAATAATTTGTGAACAGTTGTAACTAAGCAACTGTATCTGTTTCTAAAATGAAACTTGAATAAATGAATTTAATCAATTTTCCAAATGAATACAGAGTGTTTTTCTTGTTATTTAGGCAACTTGTACAGTGTTGCATGCTGGGACATGGAATTAATGGAAGCCCACCTCGCCACAGAAAAGAACTTTACCTCCAATATCTTAAAACAATGTCAGATCTAGCACAAACAAGTCTTCCTTGATTCCTCTCTTCTTGCACAGAAGAGCCACAGTGAGTTTATGAAGTGTGCCAAGCAGAGAAAATCATATTCTTATATTATGCGACACAGACTAATGCTTTTTGGCAGGTACTTTATACTTTACTATGATTTTTTATGACATACTATACTATGACTTTGAAATTTTTACGACATACTATACAATGATTTTTATGACTTCTTTTTTTAACTATGTACAGATTATGACAAATGAAATAAAGCACATAAAGATTATGACAAATTAAATATTTTTCTCAGAATTATGACAAAATTGTTATCTCTTAACTCCGAGCCCTGTCCCATTATGATTGGTCCCCTAGTACACAGAATGTAGTAACAATCAAGTGGTTCTTAAGAGGCAGGTACACAGCTCATTTTTGGCACAGACTTAGTAAACTCTGTATGATTGGAGACCATTTATGACTTATTTTTGGTATACTATACTATGAACATATGCATTCAACTTTTTTCTACCACTTGTGCTTTTTAAAATATTAAGCTTTTTTCTTTCTACATTAAAAGCCAATGGAGCAAACTTCAAATCCTCTTCAGGCTTCTTCCAATGCGAAATGCTACTCCTCCCACATACTTTCACATACAGACGGCATTCAAACTTTAAAATATTCACAAAAACCTTCAGCTATTAGAAAGTGATTCCGCTTTTTAATATCTTTTTTTTTTTTTTTTTTTTTTACAGTTTTTGTGTTATCACTGTTTAAGTTTAGTGCTTCTTTCAGGCTTTTTCTGCATTTAAAATGGGTGTGTATTGTGTGACTTGTGTGGGGAGTTTGCATGTTTTTCCAGACTTTCTTTGACATGCTGACTTTTTCTAAGACTTTTTTTCAACATACTATACTATGAATATTTTTGATATAGTATGCTATACATTTTTTAGAAATACTATACTGTCACTTTTTTGTCACTTTTTTTCAACATGTTATACTATGACTTTTCTATGACTTTTTGTGGCATTCTATACTATGACTTTTTATAAATATTTTCGACATACTATACTATGACTTTTTACGACTTTATTCGACATAATGTACTATGAATTTTTGCAGCATACTATACTATGACTTTTTTATCACGTTTTTTCAACATACTATACTATGACGACTTCTTTATCACTTTTTTCATACAATACTATGACTGTTCTATCACTTGTTTCGAGATGCTATACTATGACTTTTTTGACATTCTATGCTATACTTTTTTCGAGAAACTCTTCAATGACTTGTTTCGACATGCTATACTATCACTTTTTTCGACATGCTAGTGTATGAACATGAAGATGTCAAATACACTGCTTATAGTAACAGTAGAACAGTTGGGGTAGAGGGTAGTTCATGGAACATAAGGCCAAAACTGGTTTTAAGAACACAAAGGTTGTGGGTTCAAACCCCACCAAGCATAATGAATTCTAATGTCTAACAGTGAACATGGAGATGTCCAATACACCAGGAGAACTGACTAAAGAGTAGAGCAGTTGGTGTAGTGGGTAGTTCATGGCACATAATGCAAAAGCTGGCTCAGTAAAAGGATAGGCTTATTTGACATGCTATACTATGACTTTTTCACTATACTATGACATTTTTTTGTGACTTCTCTTCGACATACTATAATATGACTTTGTGGACATACTGTGCTATACTTCTTTCGACATACTATACTATGACTTTTTCGACATGCTATACTATCACTTTTTATCACTTTTTTTCGACATACTATACTATGACTTTGTGGACATACTATACTATGACTTTTTCGACATGCTATACTATGACTTTTTCGACATGCTATACTATGACTTTGTGGACATGCTATACTATGACTTTTTTATCACTTTTTTTCGACATACTATACTATGAATTTTTCGACATTCTATACTATGACGTTCTTTCGACATGCTATACTATGACTTTTTTATCACTTTTTTTCGACATACTATACTATGAATTTTTTCGACATTCTATACTATGACTCTATCACTTGTTTCGACATACTATACTATGACTTTTTCGACATACTATACTATGACGTTCTTTCGACATGCTATACTATGACTTTTTAAGACATACTATACTGACTTTTTCGACATACTATACTGTGACTTTGTGGACATACTATACTATGACTTTTTCGACATACTATACTATGACGTTTTTTCGACATGCTATACTATGACTTTTTAAGACATACTATACTGACTTTTTCGACATACTATACTGTGACTTTGGACATACTATACTATGACTTTTTTATAAATTTTTTCGACATACTATACTATGACTTTTTATGATTTTATTTGACATAATATACTATGACTTTTTATGATTTTATTTGACATAATATACTATGACTTTGTGGACATACTATACTATGACTTTTATGACATACTACACTATGACTTTTTATCACTTGTTTTCGACATATTATACCATGACTTTGTGGACATACTATACTATGACTTTTTCGACATATTATACTATGACTTTTCGACATACTATACGATGACTTTTTTGACACACTGTGCTATACTTTTTTCGACATCCTATACTACATGCTATACTCTGACTTTTTCGACATACTATACTATGATTTTTTTGACATACTATACTCTGACTTTTTCGACATACTATACTATGCCTTTTTTAGCCCTTTTTTTTGACATGCTTTACTATGACTTTTTCAACATACTATACTATGACTTTTTTGTCATGCTATACTATGACTTTTTTATGACATTTTTTCGACATGCTATACTATGACTGTTCTATCACTTGTTTCGAGATGCTATACTATGACTTTTTCGACATACTATACTATGACTTTTTTCGAGAAACTATTCAATGACTTTTTTTGACATGCTATACTATCACTTTTTTATAGTGTATGACTTTTTTATCACTTTTGTCGACATACTATACTATGACTTTGACAATGCAGTTGGGGTAGAGGGTAGTTCATGGAACATAAGGCCAAAACTGGTTTTAAGAACACAAAGGTTGTGGGTTTAAACCCCACCAAGCATAATGAATTCTAATGTCTAACAGTGAACATGGAGATGTCAAATAGCTGGCTCAGTGTTCAGTAAAAGGATAGGCTTATTTGACATGCTATACTACGACTTTTTCAACATACTATGACTTTTTTTGTCACTTTTCTTCGACATACTATACTATGACTTTTTTATAAATTTTTTCGACATACTATACTATGACTTTGTGGACATACTGTGCTATACTTTTTTTGGACATACTATACTATGACTTTTTGCGGCATACTATACTATGACTTTTTTATAAATTTTTTCGACATACTATACTATGACTTTTTAATCATTTTTCGAAATACCACACTGACTTTTTCACTTTTTTCGACATGGTAGACTATGACTTTTCTATGACTTTATTCAATATAATATGACTTTTTATATTTTTTGCTGCATACTACACTATGACTTTTTATCACTTTTTTTACTATGACGTTTTTATCGAAATACACTATAACTCTTCACTTTTTTCGACATGGTATACTATGACTTTATTCAACATAATATGACTTTTTATAACTTTTTGCTGCATACTACACTATGACTTTTTATCACTTTTTTCAACATACGACTTTTTTTTAATCACTTTTTTGACATGATATACTATGACTTTTTTAATCACTTTTTTGACATGATATACTATGACTTTTTTAATCACTTTTTTCGACATACTATACTATGACTTTCTTATCACTTTTTTTGACATGCTATACTGACTATTTTTTGCCATGCTTTACTATGACTTTTTATAATTTACTATACTGTTGTGGCTGTGGCTCAGGAGGCAGCGCGTCATCCTTTAACCATAAGGTTGACGGTTGTCAAAGTGTTCTTGAGCAAGACCCTGAACCTCAAGTTGCTCTTGTTGGGCAGGCCAGCGCCTTGCATAGCAGCTCCGCCACTGTAGGTGTATGAATGTGTGTTAAAGGGCGAATGAGAGGCAAATTGTAAAGCGCTTTGTCCAGTCAGGCAGAAAGGCACTATATAATGCAGACAATTTACCATACAATGACTTTTTTCAGATCTTTTTTACGACGTGCTATACTACGACTTTATATAACATTTTCTATGACATACTTTGTTGTGCGGATGAACTGTATTTTGCATTATACAGAGGCTTTTTAGTCTACCACCATGTACCTTTCAGTACAACTAAATGACCTTAAAGTTATATCAACATATCTCTAAAACAGTTTCAACAAATACTGAAGATTTTAACCTTGCTGAAGGACTGTTGTCCTTAGCATTAATTTTAGCTAGGTGAACCTAATAAACTGGCAACTGAGTTTATATCTTTTTTTTAAACTCATTGGAGTGTGGACTGGTAGCTGAAGAGGTGCCAGTTCATCTCTTAGGCAATGCTGAGGTTCCCTGGAGCAAGGCAATGAACCCCTAACTGCTCGGAGCACCTGGCTTTGGCAGCCCCATCTCTCCACAACAATATTGCATGTCTATAGGTCCTTTTTGTGCACGTGTGTATTTCGGGCCTGTGTGTGTACCAAGGGAGTGGAAAAACTGAATTTCACCAAGAGGAATAAAGTATATAACTTAAAAACAGTCTGACTAATCATTAGGCAAGAGTGCAGTTAATGTTTTATTACATATAAAAAAGACAAAGCAAAATCTTTTTCTAAAACAAACCCAGCATTTGTGAACATTTAGGCAACGTTATCTGTTTAAAATGAATCTTGAATAAAACAGTTTCCAAATGAATACAGTGTTTTTCTTGTTATTTAGGCAACTTGTACAGTGTGGCATGATGGAAGATGAGAATTAACGGAAGCCCACCTCGCTAAATAAAACAACTTTACCTCCAATATCTTAAAAAATGTCAGCTCTAACAAAAAAAGTCCTTTATTTCTCTCTTCTTGCACAGAAGAGCCACAGCGAGTTTATGAAGTGTGCCAGACAGAGAGGATTATATTCTTATTATAAGATACAGACTAATGCCTTTTGGCAGGTACTTACTGCGTGCCTCCTTAAGGAATCACCAGGATAATTGTATATCTGTAGTATTTTATCCTGATTTATTCCATTCAACAAACAAGCTTAGCAAGAACAATTCCCTAGCTTTTTCCCTCTACTGCTCAACAACTCTTTGCTTTCTAGCTCCATTAATAACAATATGGGGACAGAAAGTCCAGGAGAGTAAATGCCTATATATGTATACAGTCCATTTCACGCACAATCAGTCTTAGATATTCTCAGTAGTTCGGTAGCAGTGGAGACTTAATAAATATACTATTTTTAGTTTCAAAACAAAGATTCTTTTTGGCTCTTTTCCTTTTGTAAGTGAACATATTGTTGTGGTCTGTAGTGTGTGTCTTTGAAGAATAGTTGGCATGTTCTAATAAAGCTAAGTGAGTAAAACACTTCTGATTGTCTCTGAGCAGAATGACACGGCAACATGCCAAAAACACTGCCTGGGGATCAGAAAATGAATTGTAAGAGACACTCAGTGCACGTGTGTGTGTGTGTGTGTGTGTGTGTGTGTGTTTGTGTCAGTCTTAATGGGTGTTGAAGCATTGTTATGGAGTACTACAATATGCCATCCATGTGCTTCACACTCAGTAACAGTCTACAGTTTAGGTCAGTGCGGGCACAATGGCAACTGGTTTGTGTCCTGTAACAAAGGCTGGCTTATTCAGACAGGATAGGTCCGAACATCTGTGTGGGCTTCCAGTCAGAGAGGGGGATGTCGGTGGCAACCACAGAGAAAATGACGGAAGGATGAGGCTGCATGACACTTGAACAACTCTTTCCTCTGGTCTCTCCGTCTGTCCCCTTATCATCCTCTCGTTTCACAATCACTGGGCTCTTCTCTAAGCCGATCCCTGACATCAGGCAGTGGCCTCTGAGGCTTCACGACTCCTTGCCCTTCTCCAGAGAGCTGTGAATCTTGTCCAGAGTTTTCTTGATGCGCAGTGCTGTCAGCCTTGCAGAGGGGTTCTGGTACCAACACTCCTTCATAAGTTTCACCAGAGCAGAGAGAGTCTGAGAGAGAGAGAGGGGAGAAACAGAGGATAAAGAGGATAGGGAAATAAAAGGAGAGTCCTGCAGTGATACAGTGAGAGGAAACTTTGCCCTCAATGTGACTGCAAGAGCTTTTAGATGTGTAAGGGCATTCTGGGAACTAGCGGATTATGGCTATCTCACTTGCATTGGTACCAATCTCTTTTGCCTAGCAATTTACAGTTGGGAGATCAGCACTGACATCTTGACATTTTAGGAAACATTGATGTGGAGATGAAATTAGTCAACTTTTTTGGCTTCTGCAAATAAAATTGCCATAAAAAGTGCTAGTATAGTATGCTATAAGTATGGCATACCATTATGTCAGAAAATAAATTGTCATAGTATAGTATGTCAGAAAAAAACCTCATAGTACAGTTTGCCATAAAAATGTCAGAAACAAACATCAATACTTTAATATGTCAAAAAATGAGTAAAGAAACGTCATAGTATAGTATGTCATAAAAATGTCATAGTGAAGTATATCAGAAAAAATATAGGGTAACACTTTACTTGAAGGTATCTACATAAGAGTGACATGACACTGTCATTAACACATGACACTGTCATTAACACATGAACCCTAACCATAACTCTAACCCTTACCTTAACTTGTCATGACAAAAACCAAATGATACTTACTAAAAGAAGCATTATGTCATAAACGTTTATGACTTGTTTATGTCATTTTCATGACAGTGTCATGTCACTCTTATGTAGATACCTTCAAGTAAAGTGTAACCAAATATAGTATGCCATAAAATGTCATAAAAATTTTTTTAACGGGCACTGCACTAGTTGATTTAATACAGTATAAGTAAAAAAAAAACTAACACTTACAGGATCAGAGAACCAACGATTAGGAATGAAAGGCCTCTGCTGCTCCACACACACCACCTTCCTCATGTCCTCGAAGCTGGGGTCATTTGGCACCTGATCGTAGAACGGAGGCTTGTACTCCTCAACGATACCTGGAAAGTCAAATTGAGATGATAGAAATGAGTGCAAGTAACAGGAGCAATAGGATGAACCAGTGGTAAATGCTCCCTGCTGACAGCAGTGCCTGAAGCCAATTTGAATTTACAATCGTACACAGGAATATAAGAAATTAGAGGTGATTGTTATTATGTCACAGTCCTAAAAATGCACCAATGCATGCCACTCACCATTGCTGTATGTGCGTCTTGCTATCTCCCACAGCACCAACCCAAAGGCCCAGATGTCCACCCTCTTATATGCATCAAAGCAGTCTGTCTGAATGGTCTCGTCCAGTACTTCAGGTGCCATGTAACGCTTGGTGCCAACCTTCGGATTGTTGCCAACATCCAGCAGGTTGTCTGCCTGGGAGTGGGTCACAGCCAGCCCTGTAACATGCAGTTACATACAGTATTTACAGTACATACAGTAGCAGGATTTAAAAAAAAGATCTGTGCTGATATAGAAATTCTGGCACGAATACCCACAAGGTAAAAGATGGACAGATATAGAGACTGTACAAAAGACCAATAAAAGAAGAGAAGACTGCAACTCAATGTACACAATGATAGTTTCCAAACATTAAAAAAAAAAGCTCAGAAAGAGATGCACTCGGCATATTTGTTTGATTAACATAATGTATTTTGATGTGAATCATTAAACATAACAATAAGACACCTGAAATATACCAATCTTTCTATGATCAAATATATCTGTGTAAAATGTCTGTTTACTAACGATTAGTAATGTCATTAAAAAAGTAAACATATTGTCCTGTTAATGCTACTAAAACATCTTCAGTAGCAGACAGCAACAAGTAGGTTGGTTTCTCTGAAGCATGAAGTGCTGGACAAGGACCTCTAACATGAAAGGTCTATAAAAAAAAAATTAAAAATTAAAAAAACTAACATTAATAGTAGTCGAAGTAGATAAAAGTAAAATAATGGACAACGGACTGACCCAGGTCTGCGATGCAGCAGCGCAGCTCCTTTGTGACCAGGATGTTTTTGCTCTTCAGATCCCGGTGTGCGATGGCCGGTTTCCCCTCAGTGCCGAAGATCTCTGTGTGCAGGTGCACCAGGCCGCACGCTATCGACGCCGCCATCGCCAAGCCCTCGGACGTCTCCACAGCAACTCGTTGCAAGTAGTCATAAAGTGAACCGTTCTCATGGTAATGGGTGATGAGCCACAGCTGGGTGCTGGAGTTGCGAGAAGTCATGTCTGACGCCATGAAACCTGGGAGGAGAGACGGGGGCGGCAGACAGACACGGCATACGAGATTTAAAAGATCAAAACGTGTATTACTTTCTTATTTATTTATTTGCTATTATGCTGGATTGCATTATATTATACAGGTGTTGCCTATTTGATTGCGTTCACCTCTATGTGTAACTGCTTTGAAACATAAAGGAGTTAAAACACGAGAATGTTAAAGGAAGCCGAGATTAAAAAAGACAAGCTAAGTGGAAAACACCCCTGCCACGTGCATTCAGCTTGAAAAGAAACAGAGATTCTAACTAAACACGTTTTTCTACAAGGCAATCCAAACTGCTAAACATTAAAAGCATTAAATCAAGATATGTCACATCCATGTTCTTGGTAACAATGCTAAAACCATAATCTCTGACAGGATTGAATGCAGTGAAGACAATGGGCGAAATCACATCTTTTACAATGACAAAAATGTTTTTTTCTCAATCAGCCTGTTCCCCCTTTACAATGGTCTAACATGTTTGTGTGAAACAGACTCACCCAGTATGTTTTCATGTCTTAGCAGCACAGTATTGTAGATCTCGGTCTCTCTGAACCAGGACTTCTCATCTCTCGAGGAGAAGATTTTTACAGCTACGTTCTCCCCCTGCCACTGGCCCCGCCACACCTCTCCATACCTTCCTTTGCCTGGAAAAAGGAGATGAGAAAAGGAGAAATTTAAAGACGTTGTATGCATTAAGAAATTTGAAAAGTGCTTTTAGGGTATTTTCATATCATTGTATGGCTAGATTCCCACTGCAGCTGATGGAGCCGATTTGTCTGAAACAGATCTGATGTTTCCACCTTAGCACTAAGCCACATTTTTCCAATTCCAAACTGGTACGAACTGAACTGCGTGGTACAAAACGGGATCTCAAGGCATGTGATCTACATACTTTCATTTGAATGCTTGAATGCCATGATAATGAGAAAACCTTTCATCACCAACCTAAGACAAGTGTTATGGTTTTAAACAAAACAACACAAACAATGAAAAGAATTACATGACTTGTGTTTTGACAGTTGCTTAGCAAGTCAAAAATGATGTGACCTCATATTATTGTTGCCCTCACATGATCAGCTGGACATCACTGTCAGATCTCTATCGATATACGGGTTACAATAGCTTTTACAATCTTCCAAAACATTGGTATAAACTGCAAACTGAAACTGAGCAGACGCAAGGATTACTGACACTAATGACAACAAATTGCTTTCTGTGCAAGTAAGCTAATCTGTACTGTAGGCTACATGTGGATTTTTTTGTTTAGTATGTCATATTTTATATCAATATTCTGCTGGTTATGACATGAATTACCTGCGGAAGGCTCTAATTGATCAAATCAGTTTCTCAATCAAAGAGATCTGAATCCAACTTGCAGATGGCCTGTGGACAGTGGTGTGTTATACGTACCTACACACTCCATCAGGCTGATCTGTCTGGCCACAGTTCTCTGGACGAGGAAGGGAAGACCTGAACCACTGCCTGATGTACACGAGTGGTCCAACAGGTCCTAAAGATGGACACGGATATCAGATTAGCTAGGATGGAAAACATTGTCTATTTACAATAAGTTATGACTTTGAGTGTGTAGGTTACTCAACATCCTTTACTTGGACTACAGACATTTGGCAGGGCTCCAGACTAACCTTTTGCCTTGGTTGCACTGGTGCAGCGGCCTTACACACGTCTTGTGTAGGCTATGAAATGTCTGTATCGTCAATGCGCTGCATTTTTATGAACTATGACATCTCTCGCCCAGGTCCAGCAGGCTCCGTCTCACACGCTTTTAGCCTACTCAACCAACTGAAGTTAGTTGCATTTAATAACTTCTAATGTGTTTTTCGCCGTGGCTGCCGCAATAACAGAGAGTTACCAGCGGAAACACTGGTACCAATACAGGTTTCCCTCTCATACTTAACAATATACAGCTGTGTTAATTACAATTAAAACTGTAGACAAATGTCAGCAGCAGCGGAGCTGTGTGTGCGTGAATGGGGGCGGGGCTGCATGGAGAGTAAGAGGAGAGATCCAAACACAGGCACGGCTTTACAGAAGGAATGGGTCATGTAACGCAACATTAAACCATATCGATATAAACGACATCGCTTTGTTCGTGGAGAGGCAGGGGATGTGAGGACGTTAGGTGCACCGGTGCGACCTAGGAAAAATCTTAGTCGCACCCTTACAAATTTTGGCCACATCTAGAGCCCTGTTTGGGACCTAATTAAAGGAGAATTCCGGTCAATTTCAACACGTAGCTCTGTTGTTTGTAAATTTGGAGTGCTGTCAGTAGCAAGAAAAACGAAAACAATCGGTGCTGCCTACACCGTGTTATCCTCCTGCTAGCGTTAGCACCCAACAGGCTTAAACAGGGCAAGTTTTAAACTTGTTTTTAGGCTCTTAACATGTTCAAAATGTCATTAAAAGTGCCTACCCATGTGAAGGGATTCCTTCCGAGTGAACACAGTGAATCTGACTGCAGTAGATGTGAAAGAAATGCATAAAAGTTCTGCTAATTCAGCTCTGTTTAGTTCTGGTGTTGAGACGGCAGTTAAGAGTGCTTAGGGACCGTCTACAAACTACAACACAGAAAAGAGATACAACAAAAATACGTAGGCTATTCATTTAATGATTAAATAAGGAGTTTGGTGTCTCCAAACTTACCTCAATTATAACTTGTCTCCTGCTAGTTGTACTACAGCACTTACTTTAAAAAAATAAGCATATGCCTATTTTTGAAAATATGTTTTTTTTTTTTTTTTTATCTCTTTTCGGTGTTGTAGTTTGTAGACGGTCCCGAAGCACTCCTTGCAGTATCAACACCGGAACTAAACAGAGCTGAATTAGCAGAACTTTTATGCATTTCTTTCACATCCACTGCAGTCAGATTCACTGTGTTCACTCGGAAGGAATCACTTCACATGGGTAGGCACTTTTAATGACATTTTGAACATGTTAAGAGGCTAAAAACAAGTTTAAAACTTGCCCTGTTTAAGCCTGTTGGGTGCTAATGCTAGCAGGAGGATAACACGGTGTAGGCAGCACCGATTGTTTTCGTTTTTCTTGCTACTGACAGCACTCCACATTTAAAAACAACAGAGCTACGTGTTGAAATTGACTGGAATTCTCCTTTAAGGCTCAGACAGAAGGAAACAATTGTGGAAATGGTTATGACCAATGCCAATAAAAATACAACAATATGACAGATTGTATTCACAGAAAATCATGTTTCTATCATATTTGAATGAATTCAATGTATCCATAGAGAACCATAAAACCTTTTCAAAAGTGAATTTGAAACAAGCAATGTTTAACTTAGCACCATATAAGGCAATACATTTAGATCAATGAAATCCTTCACCATGACCTGTAGATACCCTGAAAGTACCTTACCAATACAGATGCACATACTGTTAAAGCTGGGAGTGAGAAGAACATGTGAGATGGAATCTCGGTTTACTCTGATGCCAAACTCTTTTCATTGTTTCAACAAGAACTGCTCTTATTCTTACTGCTAAAGTGCTGTCTCCCACATTGGAAGTGATGAGGCCGTCTATGGCTCCCTGCTCAGTGTCAAATTCCTGCAGCCTCTGCAGACGGCCATGATGGAGCCTCCTGCAGGCCAAAACAGACACTACAGACAGCAGAGCCAGAACCACCACTGGACCAAGTACAAAGAGAGCTACGGTCACCACATGATACCGAACTGGCTCACCTTCTGGAGCTGTGAGCAAGAGTAGAAAAGAAACATGTATAGAGTGGATTAGATACCAACATGTCTTTTCTTTTGTCAGATTATCTAATAGTCACCTACAGAACATGATTTGTCTATTTGACAATTCACTTCCTTGCTAAAATTATATCAACCTGTTGGAAGCAGAGGCATCAGCGAACTCCTGGTGGTGTTGCCGTTGCACATGTCCTGGGAGCAGCAGAAAATGGCATGGTGGACGGATGGAGCTGTGGAGCAATGCAAACTGATTTTCTCCAACCCCTCCAGGCAGCCACGCTCAAATACCACCCCGCTACCACCTTTGCCAACTTTGACAGAGGAGAAGCATCGGGTACCATGGCACTGGGTAGCTTGGAGGCATTTCGGGCTATCACACAGACACACCAACTGTCCATCTGTGGAAGAGATGATGTGAGTTCAGCATAAACTCATGCTGTTTCCAGGGCATGGTAACATAAACAACATAAACAATGTTGAATATTTAAGGCAGCAAGCCAACAGAAAGACATCTGTCTCACCAACTCTCTTACTCTCGCAAGCTGCCCATCTGGCAAAACATAACTGTCAACTAAAAGACAGACGAGCTGCTATGGGCACTCAGTCACCAGGAGGATGGGATTTACACTGCGTCCAAAATTAAGTCTGTAGTCACATTAATGCAATAACCTTATATTGATTTTTAAGATGCCTTTGTCCAAGGTGACATACAAATGAGGTACAATCCAAGCCACAGCAGAGCAAGGAGAGGCCTTCTGGAGTAAGTGCCTTAACACTCCGCCCCACCTAACACAAGACTGCAAGTGCATACATTAACACGTTTTTCTAGGTGTTTGTGTGATGTTGCATGTCCAGAGCTTTGCAGTGGACATTGCCAAATGGTGGAATACATGGCAATTGTGCCACTTGTACCTAGTATAACCCAGTGGTGTAGTCTAATGTATTGTAGTGGGTATACTGTACTGTATATTGGCCAGAATCTGCCTTTGGGGGAAGGGGGCCATATCATAGCGGGGGGTCTGGGTGTCCTCCCCAAGGGAAGTTTTGAGCATCAACGTATTTTGTTTCCTCCATTTGGATACACTTTTATGCACCAATTTACGGTGGAAATACCTTTATTTAGCGAAGCGATTTATGTGAAGAAAAAACCCCCCACAAATGACAATTCAAAATATATCAAAAATATAATGGAAAGTATGTTGTTGTGGGTGATTGGGCATTTTTAAGTGGGTATATAGAAATACTGGAGCTTTCTTAGTGGGTATACTGCATAGACTACACCACTGGTATAACCTACTTGGTAAAAGAAAATGCCACAAAGTCTGAATGCACCTTAAACCTGAACTTAGCTCTGAACTCTATACATTTCAACCATAGAGATGGGTAATGGCTGCCCTTTTTATAACAGTTCTCACTAAAGATAAACAGCTGCCAGCCATATACGTAGTTGCTCATGAGAGTTTGAGTGCACAGCAAAACAGCAGATGAGATCAGTTGGAAACCAGTAAAACATAATGTGGAGAGAACATTGAGGACAATACCTGAGCCCTCGGCTGATGTCTGCAGGGCCTGCAGCAACAGCAGCAGAAGGACGTGGACACTGCAAGGACCCATGTTTCAGTGCACTGACAGAGGGAAGAAAGAGGATCCAGAGACAGTTTAAATGAGTACACTCTTGCAAAAAGGATGTTTTCTAAAGATCCCTGCCAAGGATTCATACAGTAAGGAGGCAAGAAATTATAATAGCTGAATGCTAATAGTCCTCTGTTTGTCTTTATCAATTCTTTATTTAAAACACATGACTGATTATGGAATAAACTACAGCCATTTTAGAACCACCTGGAATAAAATTACACTTAAGTTAAAATAATTAAATGTCTTTACCCTAACATAGTATATTCACGTGCTTGGTTAGTTAGTTATTGGTTAACAAGCTAATTATAACTAATAGCTTTAAGGTAACATTTGCTCTATTGGAGCCGTTCCTCTGCAAGTTAACAATGAGTGTAGCATTGGCAACAACTAACGTTAGCATAATAATAATAAAAATGTCGCTATCACGGTAACACCTTAAACGTCAATGTCACAGCCTCTGGTTTTGACGTAAAGCATACGACCAAGCAAAGCTATCTGCAATTACCCTTTGTAAACTTCAATGACTGTGGGCTTGGTTGTTTGCTGAAGCTAACAGGCCATTAACAAGCGGTTTTATTGGCCGTCCGCAGGCGCTTCGGAGGCGCCAGTCAGACAGACGGCTGCCCGCTGCTGCTGTTAGCCATGCAAGCTAAGCTAGCCGCAAAGCACAAGGCGCAGCCTGGCAACTGGGCGAGGACCCTCAAAACAGAGCGATAAAAAACATCCACATACCTGGCACACACGAAATGCGGCCTCTAACTCATTCTGTGATGTTTTTGTATCCCTATAATACGTTTAAATAATCGTATTAGCGTTGTTTGCGATGCAAGAAGCAGCAAGCAGGACCACAGCCCAGCCCACCCACTGGCTGTCTTCCCTTCCAGCTACACATGACGTCTCCAAAACATTATCGAGATGCATTGTGGGGCAGTGGAGTCCTCCAACAGGTTGTAGGGTCTATAATACATCCATCGTTGTAGGCTAAAATAACCATAACATCAGTGATTTAGGCTACATATATAGCAATACATGAGCTTTATATGACAATTCATTAGGAACGATTTACTTTGCTTCATTGCTTATGTCTAGTTAGTTGGTACTCATCCTTCAGTTTCAGTTACATTTTAAGTTAAATAAAAAGTTAAATATAAAACGAATTCAAGTAATACCATAAATGTGCAGGGAGAGTAAAAAATGCAGCAAAGACTCAGATTCATGACTCATAGCCTACCTAAATAATGTAAAACAATGTTCACACTGTCAATGACATATATGACTACTACAACATTTAAATACTTCTAGATACATTGTTGTATGACTAGGATTTCAATACCACTATCAGACATATCAGACAGTCAAACCCTCGACTCAGACAACCATATCAGCTTCAGGGAATATTAGGGAGAAGACATGGAGTATATTGTAATTTTAACTCTGAAAAATTCTCAAAGTCCAGTCTGTGTGGGTGAACATTCACTTGGCAATTTAACACTTATACAGTAGGCTACAGCCCCACAAGGATTTGGAAACAAGACTGATTATAGGATCCAGGAACAGGACAGCTACATAGAAAGTTGGACGTTTTAGCTAAATTTAGATCAATGCTTTATTCTCTATGAATCATCAATCAGCGGGTTTGTCTACGGTGGTCCTGAAGTGCAAATCACAACAGCAAATAAAAAAACGCAACAGCAAATCATAAAACACAACGGCAAATAGGAAAACAGAACGGCAAATATGAAAACACAACAGCAAATATGAAAACACGACAGCAAATCGGAAAACACTTCAACAAATCATAAAACACAACGGCAAATAGGAAAACACAACAGCAAATATGAGAACATGACAGCAAATATGAAAACACGACAGCAAACAGGAAAACACGACAGCAAATAGGAAAACATGACAGCAAATAGGAAAACACTTCAATAAATCATAAAACACAACGGCAAATAGGAAAACACGACAGCAAATAGGAAAACACGACAGCAAATATGAAAACACTTCAACAAATAGGAAAACAAAACAGTATTAACTTCTACCGGAAAAGGTAGGGCCTATCTAGCAGAGGACGGAGCCTCCTGATTGGACTGACGGACTGTCTCCCTGTTAAAAGTAGGCGCGTGTTTTTCACCTCTCCTTCCTGTTAAAAGACAGACAGTCCGTCTGTCCAATCGTGTTTTCCTATTTTCTGTTGTGTTTTCCTATTTGCCGTTGTGCTTTCCTATTTGCTGTTGTGTTTTCATATTTGCTGTCGTGTTTTCCTATTTGCCGTTGTGTTTTATGATTTGTTGAAGTGTTTTATGATTTGTTGAAGGGTTTTCATATTTGCTGTCGTGTTTTCCTATTTGCTGTCGTGTTTTCCTATTTGCTGTCGTGTTTTCATATTTGCTGTCGTGTTTTCCTATTTGCCATTGTGTTTTATGATTTGTTGAAGTGTTTTCATGTTTGCTGTCGTGTTTTCTTAATTTTGCTGTCGTGTTTTCGTATTTGCTGTCGTGTTTTCCTATTTGCCGTTGTGTTTTATGATTTGCTGTTGCGTTTTTCTATTTGCTGTTGTGATTTGCACTTCAGGGCCACCGTATTTGTCATATGAGACACTGCCTGTTTATTCTGAGTGACAGACCACATGAGGTCAAGGATCACTATTTGCATGACAGATAAAGGCTTCGCCTGCTTTTAATAATAGATAACTAACCCAGACTTGATTAGATAGCAATATATAGCAGTGAATAAGTATAAAATATGTTAAATTATTACGTGCCATGTTTCCACTGCCAAGAGACATGATTTACATGAGAAGAAACACAGAAAGAAAAAATACATATCAGGATTTCCTGCAGTGTTTACAGTAATAGTGGAGGCAGGCCACCATATCTGGAACAAACACTAATATCATAAGAAATGAATGCACTTTTGTGAAATTAAACATTTATTTTTAGTGGAAACCAGCAGTGGTGCTGTTTCACACAGCAAATGCCATATATTTATGGAGTGAGGCTGGTTTTCAGATCCTTATCTACTAAACAAAATTGATTGTGAGACAAGAAGTGTTATTTGGGTGGTTAACCACCCCTGTTTGCTCCCACTGTATTTCATTATGTATACTATTTGACTGCTTGATTAAAAAAGAAAAAAAACAACCTGTGTGCTTCCTTGTCCCTTCACCCATGCATGCTAAGGATCAAATACCACCCCCCCCCCAAAAAAGAGCTCTCCTTCCTAAAAATCTTCATGAAAACTAAGATGACCCTTTATCTCCCAAGCAATCATGCAGATATGTCATTGCATAACACTGCAACTAAAAGAAGGTCCAGAAGATTTCAGAGAAGTTAATTTTGATCAACAAACTTTACCTCTGTGTGTGTGTGTGTGTGTGTGTGTGTGTGTGTGTGTGTGTGTGTGTGTGTGTGTGTGTGTGTGTGTGTGTGTGAGTGAGTGTGTGTGTGTGAGTGAGTGTGTGTGTGTGTGTGTGTGTGAGTGAGTGTGTGTATCTAAAGAGAGAAAAAGGAGAAATGTATCAAGTAGCAGATATGTATTCCCTCCACTGGGTCCTGTGGCTGCGAACAATAGCCAGTGCTGTTTGTTCTTGCTTACCTGGGGCTTTAGTCTCCAGTGAGTTGGAGCAAGACCCAGCCAGTATCTATTCTCCACGAGCACGGCTCCAGCACAGAGACACATTGTCCGAAGCTTTTTTAATCAAAGACCCTGGGTCAACACTCTGTGCCAGGTGACCTGAACTGCTCCGAGCCTACGTGTGTCTAACACTATCCTCTCCACTGGGGATAAGTCTCAGTGGATAATTGGAGGAGGAAACACTATACTGCTATCATGAGATGGAGGAAGGATTATACACTGAGGACTTTGACTTTTAAGAGGAGGGGATAGAGGAATAATGTAATGTTTTCTTCTTTCTATATCCAGCCTACCTGCCTTATTCTCCCACCTTTTACCCTCTCACCCCCTGTTTCTCTCTTTCTGTCTCAGGACCAGGTTACAAGAGAGGGAGGGGGTAGCTGAGTGATTTTTTTGCCCTAATGAAATCCACCTGCTCCTCATCTCTGTTGTATTAGAGAGATTGTCCCAAGCAGGTTGCCTACCAGAGCCGACATGGAGCGTCTAGAGAGAAGACTGCCTGTAGCTTTCCTCCTCTTTCTGCCTCTTCTGTATGTCAGCTGTGTCTCCAATAAAAAAACGACAGGTACAAAAGAACGTCAATTTAAGACTATTTGTAGATTACATTTTTTTTAATAGACTTGTCATTAACTATAACTTAGGTGCATGTTTAAAGTGATGTTTTACATGATTTAGAAAGTGCAGTTTGGGGTGTAGTTATGAAACATTTGCAGGTGCACTATATGTTCTCCAGCATTTCATTTTCACTTAATTTGCAACTCTTTCCCACTGTTTTGTTCAGTATCCTGGTGTGTATTGTCGGACGCTGAAGAGCAGAAGTGTCTGGATTTGGCCGGGAACGCCACAGCTCAGAATATAAGAGGAACTTTGCTATGTGTCCGTGGCCTGAACACCAGAGACTGTATAAACAAAATCAAGGTACCTGAAGAAAAAGGGGTGGGAAAGAGGATTGACCAGTTTGCAGTATATTAACTATGACTATTTTCACCTTTATTAATTACTCAAATTCAGATACATGTCATGTGAAATGTTTCAGCTGCAATGAACAAACAAAACAAGCAGCTTCTGTATTTTTTGTCAGACAATTTTTTTGTCATTTGACATTAACAAAATAAATGTGTTTTTGTCAGAATGGGACAGCAGATGCTGCCTCCATATTTGCAGATGACATCTATGCTGCTGGCTTCTGCCACGGCCTTGAGCTGGCTGCAGGAGAGTCACACAACGGAGTAGGTAAGTCACAGGTTTGACCTTTACAGCAGGTAATAAAGGAAAGCACTGAAGCCTCAGCAGATTAACTAATGTAAGTCACTGAACATGGTTATACCCAAATAAGTATGTTCAGGTTGCTAGAGCCACATATACAGTGTGTGGACACAATATTATTATTTGTGTCTTGTACCTTTATTAAACATTTTCTTACTTTCCCCCCCATGTTCCCCTGATCTGACAAATTATTCCCACTTGCTTTCCCTCCCTGCTGTTTTTTTCTCCCAAACCCTCCCTCCAGATGGTTTGAGCTACTATGTGGTGGCGATGGCACGTCGCTCCTCCTCAGACCTTTCCCTGCTGGAGATGCACGAGCGCAGCTCCTGTCACCCCGGAATACGCACCACAGTGGGGTGGACTGTTCCTATTGGCTACCTGGTCAACACTTCCCAGATCAGCATAGGGGAGCAGTGCAACTTCCCCAAAGGTGAGACAGAGCGGCACGGGAATAGGGGCAGATTGAGGCAGGAAAGGTGAGGGGATATATAAGTGTATGTGTGTGTGTGTGTGTGTGTGTGTGTGTGTGTGTGTGTGTGTGTGTGTGTGTGTGTGTGTGTGTGTGTGTGTGTGTGTGTGTGTGTGTGTGTGTGTGTGTGTTTGTGTGTAGGGATGAAGGAGACTGGAGGTAGGAGGAGAAGAGTCAGTTAGAGAACAGTGCATCTGTCTCTGTAAATATGTGTGTGTGTGTGTGTGTGTGTGTGTGTGTGTGTGTGTGTGTGTGTGTGTGTGTGTGTGTGTGTGTGTCTTTGTGTCTGTGTGTCTGTGTGTCTCTGTCTGTGTGTGTTGATGTGTGGAAGCTATATGAGAGGTTCAGGGGGAGGAAGGATGAAGTAGTGATGTGGAACGAAGAGTGCAGGGATAAAGGAGACTGAAGGTAAGAGGAGAAGAGTCAGTTAGAGAACAGTGCATCTGTCTCTGTAAATGGGAGTGTGTGTGTGTGTGTGTGTGTGTGTGTGTGTGTGTGTGTGTGTGTATGTATGTATGTACGTGTGTGTGGGGGGGGTGTAACGATGAAGAGAAAGACATATTGGAAGATCGTAGTTTCCTCAAGAAGGGGAGAAAGAAGAAAGATAGAGAAGATGAATATCTTTCGAAGCATAAGGCCAGCATATATGTGAAACCAACAATGAATTGATCCCACTTAACAAATATTGTCTTTGTATTTAAATGATATATCTTAATCCTCTTTGCCACAGAGCTCCATTCTTGTTCAGAAACTATATAAAGCACATACATGCCAAACCATATTGTTGCACTGGGTGACATGTTCCTTTGACATGATAAACATCAGCACTGTAGTTTATTTTGAGTCTTGCTACCAAATATGTATTAATCTGCATCCGAAAATGGTCAGCTGAATGTTACAGTAATACAGCAAAATAACTCGAGTTTTATTAGTGTTTGCAACCCATTTTTAAAGTTTTACATCCTCAGTAGGAACAAATGTGTTTGGGGCTGAGAGCTGCAGGGTAGCAGTATTCAAACGTTTTGAGAAATTACCGTTATTCGTTGACAAAAAGATAAAGGAAATAAATACGTCAAATATATATGTCAAATTACTTTTAAAAATGTGCAGCTACCTTACAGTGTTATTTCCAGTCTGGTTCTTATGTTCTTTATATGGAAGCATGCAGGAAAAAAAACAGCATTATTGACGTGTCAGTTAACACTAGATACAACACTACAAAATAAGACAAAATAAAAACACCTTATAAGACAATTATCAATTACATTAATCGTTAAAAAAATCCAACAGATTATTACCAATTGAAATTTGAAGACCTTAACTAATGTAACTAAGGAGTATTTTCATTATCAATAAAGCTGCCAATTTATTTTTCAAAATAAAATTTGGTATATAAAATGTGTAAAGTTGTTACAGTTTCCTAAAGCCAAGGTGCAATCCAAACCAACAAAACACATAACAAAAGTTAGAAGCTGAAACTTAAAAAAAAACGTTTGTTTTTTAATCAATTATCAAAATTGTTCCAAAATAATTTTGTATATATTGATCATTTCAACGTTTTTCGGCTCGAAGGGTTAACTTTAGTTTAACCCTTTTTTTTGAGAGTACACTTGTAGTGGCTAATTGGAGGAATGGCTTTTTAATTAAAATGAATTATCCTACTTTAACCTTTCCTATACTTCTTCTAACTAGTTATTTGTCTTTTTCACCAGCCATCGGCAACTTCTTCGGTTACAGCTGTGTGCCGGGTGTCAAGGACGCCCAGCACGACCCGAGAGGCATCAACCCCAAGAACCTGTGCGAGGCCTGTATAGGAGACGACAACGACAGACACATCTGTGCCAACAACCACAGAGAGAGGCACTACGGAGAGGCAGGGGCGCTGAGGTACAACACTGACACTAATAACATGGGGAAATAATATGCTAATGGAACCCAGAGGTGAAATAGTTGTTACAACTTCTGCCTCTGTGTACCCTACTTTATATCTAGTACAGCCTGCTGTCTCCATTAAGGCAACCTAGCAATGAAAGCGCCCTGTTCTCAATCAATCAAACTTTATTTATAGAGCACTTTAAAACAAACAAAGTTGACCAAAGTGCTGTTCAGAAGAATAAATAAAAGGCATAAAATACAAAACTCACACAGGCATAAAATACAAATTAAGAGACATAAAACATGAGAAAACAGCTGTCATAGGCCAAGGAGAAGAGGTGGGTTTATAAGGAGGGATGTAAAAACAGTCAGTGAAGAGGCCTGTCTAATGGACAGAGGCAGATTGTTCCACAGTTTAGGAGATGCCACAGCAAAGGCACGGTCCCCTTTGAGCTTATGCTTTGTTTTGGATACACCCAGGAGCAGTTGATCTGTTTAGTTGCTGAGCTAATCAGTTCTGGGGAAAAAAAGCTAATATAGTGATGATGGTAAATACACATTGATGAATGAGGAATGACCTGAGTGAGTGTTTTAGTCAGAAGACATAAAATATGTACATAACATTCATTAAAACAGACTGCAAACAGAACTTTTTAATGTGAGTTTCAAGTCTCAATGCCTGCATGTGAAAATGATTTGATACACATATATATTACTGTGTCTTACAGTGTGGTTTTGCTCAGTAAAACGGCCTTTGGCGTAGCAGTTAAGTGTGTTTGAGATGAGAATAAAAAGGGCTACAAGGGCTGTTATTAAATCTTGAAGTGTAACAATAGGCGGCAGAGGGAATTTATTCATGGTCTCCAGAGTCATGCTGTTACAGAAAACACATTCCTAAGTGTGCTGATTTCCACTTTATTCATCTATTTATAGATTAAATGTGTCTGATTATTTGATTATTCGTTTGTTTTATGTTTTTCTTTCAGGTGTGTGGCGGAGAACCTCGGGGATGTGGCCTTTGTCAAACACACAACAATCTTTGAAAATTTGGACGGTGAGTGTTAATGTGCATTTTAGAGACTACACCACCGGTTATATAATGATATCATTTTAGAATTTAAATGATTTATGATGATGAGGTTATTTGGGGCCAGCAGAGAGAGAAAGTGCTTGTCTGTGTCAAGACACAGGATGTCAGTGTTTCACAATTTTCAATCCAGAATACAACGAATAGATTGCACAGTTTATGTGTTACATTATGTGTGTTTGTCACACAGAGATAGACAAACTGACAGATAGATAACAGTTAAATAAAAGAGAACATAAGTGAGAAACAGATATAAATACAGACAGTGGATCAAACATTTTGTCCAGCTAGAAAATGCCCTAATTCTTTATTTGCTGCATCTGCTCCTCCGCTTTGGGCAACATCCACAATTAATGGTGATCATTATCAAAGTCACGCTACACAGACTCTGCTGGTAGAAGAAGCAGTTTAACGCTGGCTCCACAAACACTGTAAAATGAGCTGTTTAACAAAGCATGCTTTCTCATATGGTTCAGAAATGTCCCAAGTTAGACCAATTAGGAGGCCAAGAAAACACAGGAGGTTTGTGCTGTTTCTCTAGAAAGGGAGAAAGTAGCTTCCAGGTGGTATATATTTTGCCTTCATTTGTATGGCTAAATGTGGTTTTTGTGTGCTTTTTAAATTCTTAGGTGGCCAACCAAATGTCTCAAAATGAAAATGTTCTCATCACAGGCAGATTTAATAAGCTGTACTGTAGCTACCTAGTGTAATTTGTTAGTGCTAATTTGTATGCTAAAACATCCCCGGTTAAGTAAGATAGTTTAAGTAAGATAAGAAGATTACGAACATACTGTGTAATCCATTCCTTACACTTTTTTATTTTTTTGGGGGGATTTGGAGAATCCTAAGAATAACACCAACACCAACTCTTGACATACACAAAATAGTTCTTAACAAAGCCCCATGCACAGTGGTTCGGCGTGTGGACAAATCCAAAGCTTGATAGGCCTGCCAACGTCGGGGGATGGGGTTTAGCTGGTGGTCAATTTATTTTTTATACTTTATTAGTTATTAGTCACATTTTCATTTTTAGGTGGAATAATAATAATTACCTCTTAGGTAAGAACCAGGAGTCCTGGGCCCTGGATCTGGAGCTGGAGGACCTGAAGCTGCTGTGCCCAGATGGAACCGAGGCGGGTCTGGATGAGTTTGACCGATGCCACCTGGCAGCTGTCCCCACTAACGCTGTGGTGGTGCGCATGGAGGACAAGTGTCGCGTCTGGAAGTACCTGGAACGTTTACAGGTGGGTGCAGACAGAAATTGCATCAGCCATGTGCGAGTGTGTGTTATTCTCCAGACATATGTGTTTATTTCTGTCTCATATCTCTGTGGTGTCTGGTTTATGGATCAGCACATCTCAGAGCGCAGGTATCTGCTAAACTGTCATCCTTCTTCCTTACTGTGTATGTGTGGGAGAGGCCAGGATGACTGATACGTCCTATTCTGATCCCCTGGCTACACGCTCACACAAACCAAAAAAACACATACACATGTACATAGAGCACGCTGATGCACATCCATGCCCTTATGCATTAAGTCCTGTCACGCACCTTCTCTCTCCTGCAGAATGCGTTTGGCAACGCCACGGAGGGCTTCCGTCTGTTCAGCTCAGCAGGCTACGGCGAATCCGATCTGCTCTTCAATGATGCCACCCACCACTTGCAGAGGGTTCTGGGTAGCTACACCTCTTGGCTGGGCCCTACTTACACTACCATGCTGCAAGCCTTTGAGTGTGAGGGTAAGAGTGATGGTATCTTTTTGCTTGTGTGTAAAAGTGTGTTTATATGGATTTGCTGATGAAGCGAGTGGCTGGAGGAGTGTGTTTTCCTTTGTGTTTGTCTGTGTATCTACAGCAGCTGTTCTCATGATTGCGCTTTCCCTCCAACAGGCTTCTGCTGAGCCGGAGCCGAAGGAAGACATCCACCGCATCAACTTCCACCCCCTACCACTGTCTCCGTCCTCCCTTTCTGCCACTCCATCTTGCCATCTCTCATTTTCTATGCTTTGCTTCTTGTGTTTGTTTTCTCCCTGCATTTCCCCACCCATTCTCTATATCGTTATGCCCCCCCCCTCCTCCAACCTAGTGCTTCACTTGCAGGTTAAAAGAGTTGTAGTTCTTATGTTGTTGACAGATGGTGTCTCTTTTTTTTTTTTTTAAGAGGGGTTTGATAAAGATTTTTAGTGCAAATACCCCATAACCATACAACATCACCCCCAATATTGATTTATACATAATTACACAATTGTGTCCTTCTTGTTGCATTAGCCTAAATGTCAGTATCACCCATACACCCCCCACAGGGTCTGTCTCTGGCACTGAACAACTAGGGTGCTATTAACTTTGAGCTTAGAGGTCTCAGTTACTGTGTGTGTGTGTGTGTGTGTGTGTGTGTGTGTGTGTGTGTGTGTGTGTGTGTGTGTGTGTGTGTGTATAGACTTTTTTTCCCACAGCCATTATTGCCCTAATTGGCAGTCTGGCATATCATACTGTTTGTGTGTAAGTGAGAAAAAGTGTGTGTCTGTAAGTTTATGTGCCTATGTGTTAGTGTGTTGATAGGATTGCTGCTTTCCCATGGCTTGTATAGCTTAGGACTTTGGATCACTGGTTTCTCACGTCTGGTATGGTGGACCGGACTATGCCAGCTCACAGTGTATTGTTACACTATACGGTTAGGAGAAACTGGATTAGGGCTTGGGCTGCCACCAGTGACCCCTGAGTGAGTCTATATATATATTTTTTTTTAAAGCTTTGATAATTTTCTCATCTGTTAAAACATTTGCATCAACCAAAACTCCCAAAATGTGCTCTCCAATACCTACTTTGTCTGTCTTGCTTCAACACGTAAAGGAATACAGTATGTGGAATACGTTTTTCTCCAATTTATCATTTATACTTTAAGATACCAATGGAAAGACGTTGATAATGACAGAACTAAACTAACTAACAGGAAGATGTCCTAGACACGGTGTTACAAGCGGAAATTAGTCAGTGCAGTGTGTAATATTATCAAAGAATTGTCACGAAGAAGAGTATTACTGAATACTACACTATGAAGAAATGGTGATTGTGAGATATTCAAGGAAGGGTAATTCAAGAATCACGTTTAGATCATCAGCATGTTTAAAGCCTCACTTGACCTACAGAATTGTGTACTGTAAAATGTACGGACTGTTCTGGGCTTAAGTTGAGTCTATATCTTTATTATTTTCACGTTCTGCACCACAGAGCTTGGCAATAAACTGATGAACCGGATGAAGTTCTCCTCGCCAAATTGTGGTTTTTGGCCTCATTGTACTTAAAGACATCCAACGAGTTAGAACTAATACAACAGATACAAATGCAGGATATTTACAATCTTGCTGAGGCTATGGCATGCTTTTGCAGGACTCTGTTTTGAAAAAGAAACCCAACATCTTCTTTTTTAAATAAAATCACATGTAATAAAATTACATTACGTTACATTTTGGCTCCTGATGGCAAAAAACAAAAAGAAACATAATAAAATATGCCACAAATATTGAGAGAAGCAATATTTTTCACCTCATTTGCGAAAGGTGAAAGGCATATCTGTTGTACTAATTCAACTTTGGTTTGTACCATTGGTGTTGTTTCTGCTGTTGTCTGACAGGCTTCAAATTATGTAAATACTCCTTATAGCTTGAGTGTGTAGTGTTGCAAACCTTCTCTTTTTTTTCAACCAATTAAATGAATGATGATAAAGAAATAATCCTCTCTAGTCCTTTTGAGCTGACTTCTAATTATCCTGAAACAGCTGCATGATATCTGTGTGGAAATGAATTATGCTTGAAATCATCTCTCTCGGTCCATCTCACACTCTCTTTTCCCGCTCTCAGTCTTTCTGCCTCTCACACACACACATTCACTCAGAAATAGGCTGTATGCTGGAAGGAGAGAACGAGGGGAGGAATTAGGACGTAGAGAAATAGAAAAAAAGGAAGGTCACACACACACACACACACACACACACACACACACACACACACACACACACACACAAAGACCTGCATACAGAGACTCAGGTGCTCACTCAGGTAGAGAGAAGCACCTCCCAGGTAGACAGGTGAATCAGGGACACCAAATCATCATAGGTGGTCCCCACGAAGAGACAGACCTCTACTGAGCATGCACCAAATGGCCCTGCTGGCACTGCTTCACCTCATTTACAACATTAATCCTTTAGAAGAAGTCTGTGGCTGTGACGGAGTACCATTTAGCAGCGAGCAGATACTGTAGATTAAACTGCATTGCAGCAGAGTGCTGCAATCACTCCCAATCCTCAGCTCTCTTGCTGGCCATTTTGCTGTAATGCACAAATAAAAACAACTAATGTGGCATCAGTACAGCCCTCTCAACCATGAGTGGTTTGTAAGAGAGGAAAGTGTGCCGATATACCACTGGTGGAAATTACCTAGTAATTTAATACATTTGCACTTACATAAACAGCATAAAAACAGATCACAGAAGTGAAATAAGATAAAGTCTGAGAGATCAAAAAACCATAGACCTCCACCAAATGATAGTACTGTAATAACCTAATCTAGTCTAAACTTAATCTAAATGAACTGGCAAAATAATACATGAAATAAACATATTTTGACTTAAAAACTGTACTTTGATGTATTTTCATTGTATGCCCCTCTACACTTCACATTACACTACACATTTTATTTTTTTTACTTCTGCAGCGGTGTATTGAGATTTAACTAAACATATGGCTATCCTATGAAATATGAATATGATACTGTAAGTAAAATGTTTGGTAACGGTACGTTAAATATTAACACTTTATGCCACTTCTACTACTCCTACTTTTTCAAAATGAAATATTGTACATTTTACATTTATCTGACATCGATTGTTAGCCTACTATTCACTCAAGCAAATTTTTCATATAAAGTAAATGATCAACTTGCAAAATATGACTCATTGCTATAGATTTAAGTACCCATTAAGTAGTTAAAATTGGCTCCACATTGAAAGATTACACAAGTAAAATGCTGCTCATAATTTAATGCATCACTGATAACAATCTACTAATATAGTATAATGCTATTCTGCATAAAGTACTTAAACTTTTGATACTTTCGGTACTTCTTAATGCAGGCCTTTATTTGTAATGGGGTATTTTCCGTGTAGTATTGCTTAAGTAAAGGATCTGAACACTTGTTTCACTACTGACTAAAATAACACTCTGAAAGGGGCCATTTTAAATATAGAGCACTTTTGTAGCCTACATTTTGCTGCAAATACTTGATCATTAACCCTTAAACTTAAGTAAAGGTACTGAATACTGATTCCAGTGCTTGTGGATGCCATTATGTCTACATACAAAAGTGTGTGAGGATGCATGTTTGTTGGGAAGATTTGTGTTTGAATCTGTGCAGGCGTGTCATCTTGCGTGTTTGTGGGTGTCTTTATCGCCGCTGACACGGGTGACGGCACAGAACTGGAGACAATTTGACCGGAGGTTGCGAGGCGAAAGCGGCAGAGAAGAGAGGGATGACAGTGATGGAGGGGGAGAAGAGGGAAGAGTGACAGGTAATCCATCAAAGGCGTTACTGTCATTATTCAATTACCACCCATCCTTAGCACTCCTGATAACCCCGACACACACACACACATACACACACACACACACACACACACACACACACACACACACACACACACACACACACACACACACACACACACACACACACACACACACAGGCTACATACCCACACATGCATGCAGTAGGAAGTTGCATTGAAGAAGCGGATCCACTAAGACAAGGTGGGCTTGTGCTGTGTGGGTGGGGAGGTGAGTCAGGGCACTGGGCTTGGCACTGGTTCTTTATATGCTTTTAGTGCAGCAGACCCTTGAATCTCAACTCCTTCCTCTCTCATGTCCTCTACTCCCCCCTCACCTCTCTCATCCTTCACTTTTTCTTCTCCTCATCTCTCTTCCCCTATCGCCTCTTGCTCTCCCCTTTTCCCTCCCTGTCTAGTTCCCACCGTATCCACCTTTCCCTCTTCTCCTCCTCCTCCTCCCTCTCTTCCTCCTCTTCTTCTTCCCCATCTACACAGTTCATTCAGTCTCCTGAGCCCAGAGCCGATAAGGAACATGGAGTATGATTAGACACCACTAACACCAGGCTTATCGCTCTGCTCCCATAACGCTCCCCAGATCACTTACAGTACACAACAAAAGCCAAGCAGCACACACACACACGCACACACACACATGCACACACACACACACACACGCACACACACGCGCACACACGCACACACACACACACACACACACACACACACACACACACACACACACACACACACACACACACACACACGCTCAGCAAGGCTCACAAGACTGGCTATCAATTCTAAATATCTTTTTGCGTTCGGTTTGTGTGAAGGCACATGTTGCCTCCATAATGACGCACGAGCTGGGTGAAAAATTACCGTGAGCAGCAAATTGTTTGAGTGTGAAGCAGCAAGGAGGAGGATGTTTATGCATTACAGTTTGTGCAGGTGAGAGTGAGTGTGACACGAGGGTGCAGGGCTCAGTAGTTTCCACTGGATGAGAGAGTTTGAGGTATCACTAGATGGCACTGTCTCCTCAGCAGTGTGCAGCACATCCATCATGCCTTTTCCAATATAACCATTGTAATGCAACAGGGTGATCCAAATAGCACGCTCACTGAGGTGAGGGTGTTTCTGCATCCTCCGCCTCCCTCCTATTTTCTCATTTTCATCTCCCCCTCTCCTTTCCTCTCTTATTTCTCCTCTTTTCTCATTTATACTCCTCTTTTATGTCTTCCCCTTTCTTCACCCTACCCCCTTCTTCCTCCTCTCTTGATTTCTCCTCTTTCTTTTCTCCTCTCCTCACCTTATCCTCTCCTTCCTCCTCTATTGATCTGTCCTCTCTTTTTTCTTTTCTACTATCCTTAACTCAACCTTTCTCCTCTCTCTTTCTTTTCTATTTTCCTATCCTCTACGCTTCTTTTCCACTCTCCTTACTTATTTCCTCTCTACTCTTTACTTTGTGTCCTCATGTCCCCCTGTCTCCATCTCTCCTGTCCTTTGTTTGTCTCCCCATTCCAATCTATACTCCCCTTCTTGTCTCCTCCCATCTCTCCCCTCTTGTCCTTTCTTCTTTTTCTCCTCTCCTCTCTTCTACCTCTACCCCATTTTCTTCCTTTCTGTTAGTTTTCTTTGTAATCTCTTCTCATTCTTACCCCTTTTTCTTCTCCCTTTATTCTCTACTCTTGTCTCTCAATTATATCTTTTTTCTTCTCTCCTCTGCCTTTCTCTCCATCTCTTTTTCCTGTCCTCATGTCCTCTCATCTCCTCCTCCATACGCATTTCTCTTTTACCTCATTTTCCTCTTCTTTATTCCTGTCTTTCTCCTCTCATCCATCTTTCTCCTCTCCTTTCCTCTTCTTGTCTACACCTTCTATTTTCTAATTTCTTCTTTTCTTTTTTCTCCTCTCATTTCTTCTACCTCTTCTCTCTCCTCTCCTCTCCTCTCCTCTCCTCCATGGGGCAATGTAGCTCTGTAATGTTGTTAGGACATGCTCTCATTAATAACCTACACTCTGAGAGTCTTTGCTAGTGAAGCGTGAATCTCTCGTTCGTTTGGGGACGAATAGAGGGTGTTCCACCAGTATGTGTGTGTGTGTGTGTGTGTGTGTGTGTGTGTGTGTGTGTGTGTGTGTGTGTGTGTGTGTGTATATACAAGACAGAGAAAAGAGAGACAAAAACAGAAAAACCACAACGGGTGGGGGCAATGTACAAAAAGCATGTGTTTCCTCACGTTGTTTAATGGTGCTGGATCAGCCGGCAGGCTGCTGGTCCAATATGTTTTATTTGTGTGTACTGTAGGTGGGCGTGTGGATCAGTTCCAGAAGTCCTTGAGTTTAACACTGTTAGGGAACCTTGCCTTTGGGCATCCCATAGCCCAGTGCTCATTACTGCTGTAGGCACACTCACACACACATGCACACACACCTATTTACACACAAACTCACATTGCGCTCGCCACAAAGCCATCGCTTCGCGTGCCAACACCCACTTCCAGTTACAGGTAGATGGGAGGTGCAGTCCTCAAGGTGTGTGTGTGTGTGTGTGTGTGTGTGTGTGTGTGTGTGTGTGTGTGTGTGTGTGTGTGTGTGTGTGTGAGTGAGCTACATCGCCAATGTCCACTATGTTATAAGGTCTTGGTAAAAGAGTAATTTGTGAGCAGTGCTTGTTGAACCTCATTAGGAAAAGGGTTATTTTAAGTGTCACACTTAAACGTGAAAGTTAAGGTAATGGCTGCACTCAGGCAATTAGCGGCGATGGGGGGGAAGGGAAGTTAGAGAGTGAGTGTAGGTCAACACAAGTATAACAAGGATGTGTGTAGGTGTGTTTGAGTGCAGCACGTGTGTGTGTGTGTGTGTGTGTGTGTGTGTGTTAGATTTATGCTCCGTGTGCCACCTCTATCTGTTCCTGTGCTCCATAACGAGCCGACAGGTGTACGAGCCAGCAGGCTGGACACTGACTGATGCATTACTAATGCTCACACATGGACACTCTCTCTCTCTCTCTCTCTCTCTCTCTCTCTCTCTCTCTCTCTCTCTCTCTCTCTCTCACACACACACACACACACACACACACACACACACACACAGACACACACACAAACACAGGGGTAATGCATTGTACAATAAGTGTTGTCTAACCTCAGCAGTACACTCAGCTTTGGCAGAGAGGCAGGAACAGAGAGGAAGGGGAGGAGGGGGGGGACGAGAGAGGGTGATTAAATAGTCTAGAACATTAAGAGCTTGGCCATTCATCAGTATAACACACACACACACACACACACACACACACACACACACTACGAATACACGCACCCACTCATATTGATTGCACAAGTTAAAAATGTTTCTGCTTGGTGAGCCAGTGAACTCTCACAGGAAAACAAAACACACACATTCCCAAAAATTCCTTTATGCACACACACACACACACACACACACACACACACACGCACACACACACACACACACACACACACACACACACACACACACACACACAGAGTTTCTCTCGGAAAACAGATTAATTTTCCATCACTTACCCGTCCTGTCATAAGTGTGAGCACTGGCTCATTAAAACTCTTCAAACTCCCTCCCACACCTCACCACCCGTCTCCCTCCCTCTCATAAATGGACAGGGCTCCTCACTTCTTCAGAGGTGGTGATATAAAGGGAGAAAAATAACTGAGCCAGAGAGGATAAGGAGGTAATGCAGGTGGGCTGTCAAACAAGAGAAGATGAGGATGGAAAAAACAGGTGGATTGTCAGAGAATAAGCAGACAAAGTGAGGAATGAGCAGGGCGGATTTCTACAAATTGGATGAAGAATGAGCAGATGGGGGAAAGGACAAACAGTCAAGAAAAGGGAGGATAAGCGGTTTGGATGAACAAAACTGAAATAGAGAGGATGGAGAGGAGGAATTAAAAAGGTTGAAGAGGAAACCAAAAAATTAATGACAAGGACGAACAGGGGAGAAGAAGAGTGAGACGAATATGGAGGAAATACAGGAATAGTCTAAAAGGGAGCAGTAGAAAATGAGGAAAAAGATAAGAAAACAGGATGGTGGATAATAGAGTAATTGGGGTTAAGAAGAAAGACATAAAGAAATGATGTATAGGGAGCAAAATGAGGCATTTAGTTGGTGATTAGTAAATGGGATGAACTGGGAGGTAAAGGACATCATCGGAGAGGAAACAGGGAGGGAGGGAGGAGAAGAGAAGAGCAGCGATTTCTCCTTCTGCTCTCAGTAATTCCCAAATATGAAGTCCCTTGTTATCACTGTTTAGTTTTAATCTTCAGCCTTACAGTCTTTTTCATTATCAGGATAATGCCGGTTATTACCTCTTCATCACAGAAATATTGTGATGGATGTGTTCCAATCAACCCCGGCATTAATATGATCAGCGTGGACATTAGCACAATCAGTCAGCACGCCGCTGATAATAACTCATTATTGTTGTGATTTAGTCCCAACGCCACGACAGCTGGAGCTGCGTTTAAGGACCATTAGTTACAGAGAGATGGAGTGAGGGAGGGGGGAATAGAAGAAAAGAGCTCAGGAAGGAAATGGTGGAGGAGGAAGTGACAGAAGAAGGGAAGCCAGGTAGAAAGGAAGAGAAAGGTGGAGAAAAATTAGCGTGAAAGGGCGAACGAGCAGGTGGTGGTGACAGGCAGCGAAAACAAATTAAGGCCGCATTCACAAGTGTGTTTGGATTCAATTTCTTAAGTATTTACTGCTTTAATTTAGTTGGTTTGAGCAGGTGAGAATAATGAGATTCAAACTCAGGTGGCTGCAACTAACTGCAACAAAACACCTGAAAATGCAGGTGTTGGTCTTTCAATAGAAAATGAATAGGGGTGAACCCACTGTGGGTTTTCATGGTTAACATGTTAGAGTGCTCAAACCATTCAGACCCCTTGTCACCCACAGTATATGCCCTGCATTTGCATTTGTTTCTCCACTCATTTATTCATGTTTTTCCATTGATTTCTCATCCATCTGTACATCTCATAGTCAGCATTTACTCATGCTTCAAAGGTCTAGTATAACAAAATGAACCAAGGACATACTAATGTGCATATTCAGCTATCTCTTCATGTGTTTTTCATTCATATGAGCACCAGGAAGGGTAAATTGTAGAAAAAAAGACTTCATGCTTTGCTTTCTGTAAATTACAAGAACATAAAGGGACCAATTGCGGAAATGCAACAAAGTTAACTTTTAACGAAGAAAACACACCTTTAGCGTGCCTGTGGGCTTAGATAATCTCTGCCAAATTGGTTAGCAAAACCAAAAATGGACTTTGTTTTCATGCCAAGCAAATCTATCACTGCCCTACATCTACACAATGGAATGTGTGTGTGTGTGTGTGTGTGTGTGTGCGTGTGCGTGTGCAAGAACAAGAATGTAGCTCAGCATGAACAGAGCCCAACAGAACTACACCCAAAATCTTTTGCTCTCCCCCATAGCATTGCAGAACCCTGCTGTGAGATACAGCACTAAACCAGCTCCGATCGTACGTGTCTGCTGCAACCTGGGAGAGCGTTGCATGTGAAAAATGGGGCAGAACGAAAAATAGGGTAGAAGGTATCTCACACAACTAGCATTAATATTATATTAGACCACATCACCAAAGGACCAGATCAGTGTTGCTCATACTCACATTCGCCAACGTCTATTACACAGTAAGTGGAGCACTCCTTATGAATATTACACACCTCTCTGTGTTAAAAGCTTGTCAGCTGTCAAACCGGTGTTGGAGAGTGAGAGAGAGGGTCTGGAGGTGTAGGGTGTAACCCTGAATGAGTGTGAATGTGTGTGTGTGTGTGTGTGTGTGTGTGTATGAGATGGTTTCGGGATGCATCTTGTCATTATTGCACAGCTGTAAGGAACCAGTATGACCACACAGAGTTACAGAGGAAGAGTATCCTGTGTGTGTGTGTGTGTGTGTGTGCGTACATGCGTGCGTGCACAGAAACATTGCTGTTGTTTGACACAGAAACAGAAAGGCCATCTTACTGTAGCATGTTTATGAATATCTCACGTTTTTACAGTAATTCAAAACACGTGTGATTATTAAATCATTACTCTGTCCCATATATACGATGTTTGCAGATGTGTGCAAAAAGCATGTCAGCTGTATGTTGGGTGAGATTATTGGAAATATAAATTGGAAAAAGCAGTAATCCAGCATGTGCATATATCAATTCTGTCCACCAGAAATTATTTTTATTTTCCCATTCAGTTTTGAAAGGCAACTTTATTTATGCCTTATGTTTTATTTGTGTGTGTTTTTCCGTGTTACATTAATGTACAAGTCATAGGGTTCCTAAAAGGAATTGTTCAACATTTATATGTATGTTTACTTGCTTTCTTGCTGAGAGTTAGATGAGAAAATGGATACCACTCACAGACATGAGAGTGGTACCAACCTTCTCATCTCTTGGCCATAAGGCAAAAAGAGAATTTCCCAAAACGTTAAACTATAGGGGAAAAGATTTTGGTAATAGATAACTGTTGATTTATTTAATGTTTTATTTTTCTTTTTTTTCAATATATAAAGTATATAATATATATATCTGACTTGGTAAATATGTTGATTAACATATTTTTCCTAATTATACTGATAGAAAACAATTAAATACTTCATTTAACTATGTATTATTATATAAAGGTCATTTCGAGACAAGGTTTGTACACACACACACACACACACACACACACACACACACACACACACACACACACACACACACACACACACACACACACACAGAGCTCTGGCTATAGCGCCAACCACGTATACATTTTAACCTTAAAATCAGCTTTTCACTAATGAGGTCTTGAGCTCACAGGTGACTATTCACCCAATTTTTCTACTTTTGCTGAGACCAAATGTCCCCACATGCCTGTAAAAAAAACCTTTTTATTATCACACACTCTCTCTCTGCTCCTCACCTCTCCTTGGCACCTCTCCTCTGAGGCCTCTGAAGGCAGCTGGCTGTGAGAGCAGGTCTCTGCTCTATTAAAACCAGACCTCATCTCATCTGCCATCTATTCCACTGTAAATACACTCTGTATGTTCGCACCGTGCTCTGCTCTCCTTGAGTGCCTCGACCCGCCGTCCTCTCTGCACTGGCAGCGAGGCATATATTAGGTTTTTTTCAAGGCCGAGTATCCTTGAACCATTATAAAGTGCCTTTTTAGTGCTTCCTGTGCATTTATCCAGCAGCTCAGTTCACTGAATGAAAATGTGACCATAAAGGACATTTGGCTCTTTTTTTTTTTAACACAAGGGTACTCATTAAAGACACACAAAAAAAATATTTACTGTTAAATTGACTCTCACTACAAAATAATGGCTAATTTTAATTGTAAAATTACAACTCCAGCACCATGATTCTTCCAGTACTTTTAGATTTTACACAACAGACAAAAAATGGCCTTCAGAACAATATTTCCCACCTTTACTGTAATAGACGGCATGTCTTTTCATAGATCCCAAGTCCATCTAAGTCCATCAGCCCTAGTGTTAAAATCATTCCATAAAATGTCACAATAAGGCGCTAACATTTAATCTATTTCATTTAACACCATCTAAATCCATTTAGCAGGATGTACACTGCAACAGTAGGATGGGTCATTTTTTTCTGTGGGTCTGTGGAAGAAATATAGAAAGAGGTCACTTACTGTGCATTAGGTATACTTAATAAAACTATAGTGTATTGGGCACATTATACATTTCAAAGGATGAATCATCTTCACAGCAAGTAAAAGACTGGTTTGGGAAAAGCATACGAGAATTGCTGCATGCTTTTCATCACAGCAGGTATTCACGATGTGCTGTTGGAGGTATCCACATTGATCTGCACATGTGGGATAAATATTTTAGTTCAGAGAAAATAGCAAGCATTTTCAAAAATTTCCTTTCCTGAACTATTGAAGTAAGGGACCGCTTAAAAAAAAAAATAATCCAGCATTTATCTAAAAAAGTATTCACTTATTCCTTGCCCAATGGCCACTCCATTACAGTTTTTTTTTTTTATAATTGCTTACACTACACGCTTATTTTTCACTCACTCAAAGAGCCAAACTACACACCAAATCTCTGAAACCATAAGCTATTTCTCAGCCTTTCACTCAGGTTCCAATTGCATAAAACACTTTTTTCAAAACACTACACACAATTCTCTACATGAGACACACAAATTGAACAGGAAGAGACTTGCTTTCCTTTTCCAAAAACAACCAATCAAAATGTTACACTTATTCACTAGGTCACACACATACACTCCTCACATGTGCAAACACATTATGCTTAACAGATCACTAATCAATCAGTTTACGAGTATAGGCCTATAAATATGTCAAATGTCAGATTACCTGTTTTGAACAATGGATGGCAACTATAGAGCAAGGGGAGGAGGAGGGAGAGGCAGGAGACGACAACAAGGACAAATGTATTCTTCATTCTAAAATTATACTTTTAGTTTACATATGTTTATGGTTTTGTTTTTATGTATGCTAGTGTATACAACACTGTTACTGTTACAACAGTAACATTTTGCCAAATAAATTTCTGTTTCAACTTTGCATTGGTGTTTACACTGTACTTTTGAACCCCTCTCAGCAGATGACTTTCACTCTAGAACATTGTATGGGAATGTAGCTATAAGCCTATGAAAGACAAAATAGCGCACACAACAGTGTGTACATGGTAAATTCAAATATTTACTATTATTTAAAAAATGGTTTGCCATTTGATGCAAATGGCTCATTTTGAGATGTGTTTATGGCATTTTGAATGCAGTGTTTTATTTGGAAGATGTGAAGCATTTTGTGTGTGCAGTTTTGGGAATTGTGTGTACAGTTTTGAAAACGTGTGTAAGCAGATGTAAAAAAAAAACTGTAACCAGAAATTTAGAAATTCGGAGGTCATTAATCCCAGGAACTCAAAGTCCTCCTCAGGAGACACCAAAAAGAGTCTCTAAATTATTTGGATTTGTAATACTTTGTTTAATCAGTTAACATAATCAATAATGATGTCCATCCTGCCAGGAGTACAATCCTCAATGTACTATCCACCAATTTACAGTAAATGAGATTATCTTGGTCATATCCAACATCAGATTCAGTACTGTTCTTTGTCAGTCTCAGATATGGAGATACTGGCACAAATGCCTCTTTTTAAGAGTATAGATAATGTATTTAAATATATATATATATATATATATATATATATATATATATATATATATATATATATATATATATATTATGAAATTGAATTATGCCTCTGGGATTATTTATGTATTAAGTGTTGTGTGTGTGTGTGTGTGTGTGTGTGTGTGTGTGTGTGTATTGTGCTGTCATTTTATTGGACCATGAGTCCGTAATAAAGTCTTATTAGTAGCAGCTACCATTTACTGTTTATTGAGATACCAACCAACAAACAAATGGACAAACAGGAATGAAAATCCCTCTTTAGGTGTTTTAAAAGCTAAACAAAAAAAAAAAAATGTTGCACATTCTTTTCATTAATATGAAAACATAGAGAGAGAGAGAGAGGTGGATCCTGCAGCAATAGAAGTTATGTATACTACATTATGTAATTAAGTGTTTGAACATATTTCAATTTAGGAAAACATCACACAGAAATGCCACATTTAGGTTGTTAGCAGTCATAAAGCAAAAGTGAGAGCCACAAACAGCTTTTCCAAACATCTGTTAAGTGTTACTCACTAATAAGAGGTTCCCAGTGGTTGGAAAGCACTCATTTTACAAACAGGTGTTCACAAGAGGAAGATTGGCTGGATATTTTTTTAAGAACATTATGTTAGCTTTGCCAAATGAAAAGAAAAGAAAATTATCTATTAAAAAAAAAAATGAACAAAACCAAGTCTTGGCACACGTGATTACGTTTTTTAAAAGGGTACATTTAATAGGACCATGGTACTGCCAGAACTGTATACTACTGTGTACTTGATACAAACAGCTACCTGTCTTATATTTAATAGTCATTCACACAATGTTAAAATTCAACTTCATCCATTGTAGGATGATCAACATACATTTTCGATTAAACGGTGGTATCAGACATTAGTTTCTCCTTAATGCTCTCTATCAGCTGCACAAATTACAACATCATATTGAATTGAAGGGGAGAGTGCTTCAGAGAGGTTGAGACTAATCTTATTTTACTAGGGGACATAAATCCCAGAGGTCTCCGGCCGTTTCTGGACTCATTCCCTGCAGTTTTAAAGGTTAAGAGCCCTCTATAAATAAGCAGGACACCACATTAAGTTTCTGATCAAGATGAGGATACATGAGACCCTTGAGCGCTGTTGGAATGTGTCATGTTGCATAAATTCCATGACTTAATTGACAGCGAATTACTCCCTAATTAGTCTGCAGAGACAAAAGAGGCGTGATGAGGGTGAACCATTTCTGTCAGTTTTAACACAGCGGTGCCGCCGTGATGCTCCGAGGTGCAACCTACTTGTTTTAGAGAGTGAACCATTTGTTTTTGGTGTGACTGCATGGAAACGACACAAAACATTTAACAATTTTGCGTGTGCTTCTTAAAGCCACTACTATATGTGTAGAAATTGTATGTTATTATCGCATCTTTCAAATGATTCTACAAGCAAAGAATTTGTGAAGCAATACCAGAAGAAATCGGTGCTTTGAAACCATTCAGAGTGGAGGAACGAGCAGTTACCAGCATGCATTCCCACAATGTCCTCTTTGATACTACCCCTGGGGTTGCCAGAATCACACATTTTCAAACTAAAAGAATGTTTGCTGTTATTTTTGTAGCTTGTGGCATTGGCTATTGGTTACGATAATATTTTCCGAAAAAAACTCACTGCTGAGATCACGGGACGAGGCAACATTGCTCTGGAGTCTCAACAGAGTAAGTGGATGATAAACAAAGCATCTGTTTTATTTGGGAGAGGAAATGAAGGCAAATGTAAGAACCATTACCCAATCTGCCATTCAGCATTAAGAACAGATTTGTTATTGTGAGAATTTTATAATGTGGCATCCCAATCTTCAGGAACCCTGAAATAACAGTTTTTTTGTCCTCTTGGGGGGGAGTGGAAACTAGATGTGAACACAACACTGACATATTCATTTTTAAGTTGATGCTGTAAGGTTAACAGGTTAGCACACAATTGCTTATTTACACATCCGGAAGATACAGAGAAAGATTAGCATACATTTGGAGTTCCTTGCCACCTACTGCCCTCCCTCAAAAATTTACTTTATAAGTCATATGTACAAACAGCAATTACTATACGTGTACATATTTACGTTTTATTGTCAGGAGACGCCGCCCTCTAGTAGCTGTAATTATAGCGCGAGCAAAGCAGGAAGTATAAGAGCGCCAAATTGCACATAAGGACAGGAGTGGTGGATGGGTCAAACAAACAGGACTTCCACCCAGGAGAGCAGGGTTTGGGTCTTGTTTGAAAATAAAAGTAAACAGTGAGTTTTTAACTTTATGGAATATCAGCTCGTTTTGCATCACCTGTGTAACCAGAAGTAAAGTAACGTAACAAATATACAGATTTTAACCCAAACCACAATATTTTTCTAAACTTAACCAAGTAGTTTTGTTGCCCAAACTGTGAACGTTAACGTGTTTCAAACCGTTACAATTATGTTTAGGTATGAGGATGAAAAAAATGCCCCCATGGGTCGTATTAGATAAACAAGCTACATCGTCGTATGGTTTGGAGGACTGGTTGGGAAAAGTTGACACTTGAGAGATTGTTGTGCCATTCCTTCCTCATATAAGCCTGTAATGTTTGGGGGCTGCAACTCTCCAAAATGTTGCTTTGAGCACAGTGTCTTTGGTTCATATTTAAACTTTGATACAGTGTATGGTGTATGACAGATTCATTTGCAGGCACTCAGACAGACTCATAAACTCTTTCTGTATCTCAATAACACACAAACACACACACACACACACTTTCCACTCTCCTACATTTCATCTATCTCCCTGGTGGCGCTATCTTTGGGGTGAATCTGTATCTGTTCCCTGACCTGTTCCATCACCTTGCCTGCATTGACACATGATGAATGGTCTACTCTGTAACATGCAACACACACTGAAGCCTTTACACTCACTCTGATAGACAGTTAGCCTCAGACAGACCGAAAATCTATACAAAGTGAGGGAGAGAGAAAAAAGAGAACGCCCTTAAACGCACTGTAGGCCATTTGTTATGCCCACACCATGCAAACACACACTGATACAGCACACACACACACACACACACACACACACACACACACACACACACACACACACACACACACACACACACACACACACAGATGTATGCAGTCAAAAGGATGATGATTATTATTACCTCTCTCCTTGTGGAGGTTTGGGATGACCTTCTTTGTCCGTCCCGCAGTGTGCTGCTGCAGCGGCTGGGGCTGCTGGGCTGAACTAGCCAGAGGGCACGCAGGGTCCGTAGCGGCCCCGTGATGAATGGTCTACGCTCGTTTATGGGGGAAAATCTCCACTGTGTGGTGTGTTTGGATTGTTGTGTGTCGAGTTTATATGAGTGTGTGTGTGCGTGCGTGCGTGCGTGCGTGCGTGCGTGCGTGTGAGACTAAGATGCAGCTAAAAAGAGAGTGTGTTAGGTGAAGGGGAGAGAATGTCGGGCAGTGATTTTGAAGTGTGCTCTAACCTTCACTTCGCTTCTGGGCAGGATAAGGCCAAAGTTTGTGTGTGCGCGCGTACGTGCGTGCATGCGTGTGTGTGTGTGTGTGTGTGTGTGTGTGTGTGTGTGTGTGTGTGTGTGTGTGTGTTTCAGGGTTTTAAAGGCCAGAGGATAGTCTAACCTTGGCAGAGAATAGGTTGGACTCCAGCCAGCCTCCTCTTCACCTTAATCCCCAAGCCCATATATCCTTCACCAGACCCCGTAGAGACGATGGCATATTTCACTTTATGACCTGATCATATTTCTGATAAATCTTCCCCATTACGCCTCAAAAGAGCTCACTGAATATCGCCATGATGAGTGTTCAGAGCCGGGCAGTGAGCAGCACTGCTCCCCTGCACCTGTTGATGGCACTATTGAGCTTCTGTGTCCTGCCCTGCTAGCTCCAGTCATCAACAGTCAGATAAAGGCAGTAACACCAACCTAAGCCCCCTCATACCAGGTTCCTGCATCCCCTCCTGCCTCCACTCGCCCTCCCCCGGAGCTCTGATGGATGTGTTTGCCTGCAAAACTACTTATGAAACACTTAACAATAATAATGTTGTTATTTCTCATTCACTATTCTGTAGAGCTTCCATTTAGTCACTCCAGCTGAAGCAGAAGGTAAATGACAAAAACCCACACTTGCCATAAAATGTCATATAACTAATATAAATGGTGAAAGCATGCAAAACAATGACTGCATTTATTCTAATGGAAGCTGTGGGTGCTGTTGCTGCAATGTGAACATTGGCACTGTTGAATATGGAGAGTAAAACTGAAGAATGGCTGAAAAGGAGAAGCATAAACATGTGAGCAGGCTACAGCTAAAGGGCAAAAGACAGTGTAATTTGCCTTGTTTCCCCTTCATCCATCCAAATAGGCCAAATCCATACATCTACTTTGTTTTTATCCTCTATCTATGCTTCCATTACATTAATCAGTATGCACAATATTGAACATGAATACTTTTCTAGGTTAAAATGAAGAAAAAGTTAGCTTTATCTCACAAAGTGCATCTGTTCCCATCATAGCCATGGGTGTTTTGATCCCAACCACACCAAATGAGTTTGTCTTATTATTCAAAATTATGCTGCGTTAGTGAGTATCAGAAGAATGTTTTGTCTAGTGCAATTATATAGATCCGCCCTGGCAGTGGGCATGTATGCATTATTAATATCTCCATATTACAGTGTTCTGTTGGGGTAACGAGCAAGTTCTGCTGCAGAGAGGAAATCAAATCTGACAAATGTCTTGTTTGTCACTGAGGCGAGCTTTCAACACTGACTAATAAAAGATGGAGGCAGAGAGGCAGGCTTTTTTTTCTCCAATTTTCCTCTTGCCTTAACCCTTACCCTGACCCTACCTCTAACCTCCACCCTGTCCAATACCACGGACAAAGAGCACATATTTCATGTGTTCAATCATTGTCGCTGACGTTATGGCCATTGGCTGTGCTGTCAGGCATGACTACAGCATATACTGGCTAACCCTGGGGTCCCTGCAAACACAGCGACAGCAGCTCCTCAGCCTCCCACGGTGATGGCTGCCTGGGAAATAAAAGTACAGCCTCCCTGTGATCATTCCAGGAGCTATCCTGCCTAACAGCTCTGGGCTTTATGGCTCCGCTGCTTCTGATGATTCACACTCTGTCGTATAGTGCAAGCACAGCTACACGGACAGACACAGATTCATGGGTGCACAAATACACACACACACACACACACACACACACACACACACACACACACACACACAGTGTACACATGCATGCACATGCACACCAGTGAAGCTCATACACAGATACGTTGGCAAACAAGGCACATTCTTCCACACACAGGGAAACACACACACCCACACACAAGACACAAACACACACACACACACACACACACTTGGGGAAAATACACTAGTACAAGTCACATGCTATACACTGGTACATCGAAACAAAACACAATCCTGCAAAAACACACACACATTTATACTTCTATACCTGTGAGGACACTGCATTCCCAAATCCTAACCTTAAAGGATAATCCCACTTTATTACAACTTGGGTGTAGTTTTGGACATCAGTAATAATAATAATAATAATAATAATAATAATAATAATGTATTTAGTAAGGTAATTGCTGAAAATTGGGACTGCAACAACAACAGGGCACATCTGTCGTAAACACCTATTACAACTTTGACCATTGCCAAAGTTATAAATGCACACAGTTTTTTTCTTGTGCAGTAAGGGATTACCAGAGGTGTCAAAAGTATTCACATTCATTACTCAAGTAGAAGTATAGATACTATGGTTTGAAAAGACATCTGTAGAAGTTGAAGTATCAACTCAAGCTTTTTACTCAAGTAAAAGTGTAAAAGTACTGGTTTCAAAACTACTTAAAGTATAAAAGTAAAAGTAATGTAAGGGGGAAAAAATGCCATTAAGGACAAAAGCTTAGCCCTCCCCACAGAGGCTTATAGTGCACTACCCCACCTCCACAAAAAAAAAACATTTTTCTAAAGGCCAAAATGACTATAATAATGTTACATTAAAATCATACCTGCAAACTCAGAAGGGCTGAAAAAGGTGACACATCTCTTCTGTGTTTTTCAGGCAACGGCAGCTACAGTCTGGTGTTACAATCCTCTACAGTGAAATACAGACACACTTTTACACCGTTTAGCTGTCAGCATTTTAACTGTGTTTACTCCAGCTGCTAGCTAACGGTAGGCTAACGTTACCTGCTGTCGAGTGTAGTGTTTACTAGCGTCCCGTGCGGCGATGTTTCAGTTCCCTCTATCGTCCGTTTTCGGAGCGTCAGAGGGAAGCGCAGGCATTTAAGTAGCACCTAATGAGGCACCGAAATCCGCGTTTCTACTCGGTCCGGTAGATAAGGGTGCCGTATTAGCACCGTGTCTGTGCAGGTGCGATGGATCGCATACAAACCAATAGGGTGTCGGAATGGTATATGTTTATACTTCTCATCCAAACACAATCAAATTCACTCTATCTGGATGGCGTGATTTGTCTGGATAGGTTTTTGTTTTGTGTGTGTTTTTGAACGATGACAAGCCGAACTGAAATAGGAGTAACAAGGCTATTTTTAAAATGTAAGGCGTAGAAAGTACAGATAATTGCGTGAAGATGTAAGGAGTAGAAGTAAAAAGTATGCTGTAAAATAATTACTCCAGTAAAGTATAGATACCCAAAATGTCTACTTAAGTAGACATTTTGGGATCAACCTCTGGGGATTACTACACACATTTTGTGTAGGCTCACTTTTAGTTTTCCCCTCTAAATTAGGTTATTGAACTGTCGAATTGTTTACATCATGTCTGATTGTCTGACCAATTGTCTTGCCCCATCACACTTAGTTGTAGCAATGTCGCCGTTTCCCCTATTTCATATATTGTTCTGGTGAGTGTAATGTTATCAGAACCAATAGAAATGATGGACACAGCCATGAAAATGACACCCACGTTGCCATAAACTGGAGTTATCTTTTAATAATTCTGAGTTTAACCTTAAACTTAATTGCGTATTCAGACAGAACGTGAAGCAAGGACAAAATTATACGTGAATTTGCTGCAAATTGACACAAGGTGTTGAAAATGTTTCTGCGTAAAATGTGCACTTATCTCTGGCTTTGTGAATCTTCTTCATAAAAATAAGGACAGGGAAAGGGAGAGAGGCTGGAGGGAAATAACAGAATGAACCGGCTGTCAAATTTGCATGAATGATGCGAGGCGAAAATGATGCGAGGCGAAAATGTGCTTAGCGGTCTGTCTGAACACACTTTAAAATAAATAACTCTCAAAATGCCCTTTGACAATGTGACTGTCCAAAATGTCCTCGCTTTCCAAATTTTTTTTAAAATTGGTCCTCACAAAGATAGTACAAGAGCACACACACACACACACACACACACACACACACACACACACACACCTCTGCACCACTCACTGCATCTTCAAAACGTTAACAACACACACGCCTGCCGTTACACACTCCTCCCACCCACCTCCCACACACACACACACACACACACACACACCTGTACATACACACTGTATACACAGTCAAATTTAACGACACACAAACAAGCCACACACCTGCACACACACACACACACACACACACACACACACACACACACACACACACACACACACACACACACACACACACACACACACACACACATACACACACACAGGCCTCTTTCACAGTCAGAGCTGGATAATTCCTCTGTCCCTTCATCTGCACCGATAACAATGTCCCACCACCAGTCCGACACCATATTTTAGTTGCCTAGGTAACCTCACGACGACTTTAAGACCTCATTAAAATCAGTCAGGATGGAATAAAAAAAAACAGATGTAACAAAATCCCTCTTAACCTTTACCAAACACCCCCCCCATTCCCTTGTCCTCTCATCCTCTGTCTCCCCAGACTGCGATTCAAATCCACCTGTACCTCTTCACCTTCATCAACCTGCACATTTTTCTCTCCATTTCCTTTGCACTGACAGACCGTTATTGCTTCTCCCCTAATTTCTTTGTCTCGCTAATCCCTCGGCGCTGCCCCCTTTTCTCCCTCGTCCGGTCCTGTGGCTCCCTTCGCTCACACTCTCTCTAATACAGCTTCTACCTCGCGGCTATCTCTCTGCACCCTTTTCATCCCCTCCTTTCCCCTTCATCTCTATCCCACCATAGACCTTCCCTGTCTATCAACCCCAGCTATGACATTTTATCCCTCTCATCCTCTTCTCCATCCCTATGTATCACCCTCTCTCTCTCTCTCTCTCTCGCTCTCTCTGTGTGCAGCCCCCCCCCTTGGCCATTTCCCTTTGAATGCAGATGTGAGCCACTGCATAAATAGCACGCTGTATATTTTCACTGAAGCTCCCCTGATTGAAGTCCAGCCATGACCAGTGCATCGCTTATCCCTTGCATCCCTTATCTCATCCTCGTGGCTGTATTTGAACAGTATCCTTCACTTCGGTGTCTCACTGTGGCTACGAATGAATGATGCATTGTGATCTGCAACATCAAAGTTGTGTTGTTTTATTTATACTAGGGCTGTCAATCGATTAAAAAATGTAATCTAATTAATTACATACTCTGTGATTAATTAATCGAAATTAATCGCATACATAATTAACGGTGCCTGAACCGATACTTTTTAAGAAAGTAAAAAAAGAAAAGAAAAAAAAAGGGTACTAAACAACAGTTGGTGACATTAAAGAACGGCTTGTTTATTTCTAAGGCCATATGGTCAAAATTAAATGATTTAATAATAATGTATAACAATAACTTATTTCACTAGTAAATTGCTGTAAACAACCACCAGATGGGAAAAGGACATTTACAATAACTTCAAATGCACCATGAGGCTGTAGTTTACCAGTTTCATTGAACGCACCGTCCGTGTTGTTTCTCCGACGGCAGCTGCAGATTGTTACATACCGGTGTTGAATCCTCTACAGTAAAACACAGTCAAACTTTACACCGTTTAGCATTAGCTGTCAGCATTTTAACCGTGTTTAATCCAGCTACTAGCTAGCGGTAGGCTAACGTTAGCTGCTGTCAAGTATAGTGTTAACTAGCATGTGCAGCGGTGTTTGTGTTTCAGAGCATCAGAGAGAAGCACAGACATATCAGTGGCAACAGATTTTGTTAGCCAGGGTTGGCAGGAAGAAGATTTTTACAAGTAAATGTTCCAATTAATGATCCAGGCAGAACATTCTCGTCTCTCTCCTTCATTTTACAGTCCAATGGTGGCTAGAACGGCTCCGGGTCAAACGTCAATATGGAATGGATAATAAAGATTTTTTTTAACGCGTTATTTTTTCTCAGATTAATTAATCGCAACTAACGCGTTATTTTGACAGCCCTAATTTATACATCTAAATGATCTGGCTGCCCTTGGCATGTGTCAGTAGAGAGCGCAGTAGTGTCTGAGAGCGGCGCCAACACCATCCTGCCCCGGCCACTGTCACACTGATGTATGTCAACAAATTACAGCGATAAAAGCCTGACACTGCTACTGTTACCATCCACTCAAATGTGCTTAATGCAGAGTGGGAGAGAGGGGGAAACAGAGTGTGTGTGATGCATGGCACGCTCAGTTGTGTTTGTTATTTTGAGTTACGAACTGCTCAGCTGTCGCCATCGCTTCGGGAGGCCACTAAGAGGTAAATTGGATGTATATACAACTGTCAAAGTGTAGGTACACTTTGTGTGTGCGTCTGGTGGGATAATAGGATGGCTGCTTGAGTGAACTTTCTCTATTGCTCCGTGTGCTACTACCGACAATGTCAGTGAACAGCGTTTTGTCAGATGTTGCCGCTTTGAGCGATGCGTAATTCTCAGCGCAATGACAGCAAAGACTGAGATGACTTTGAAGAGACGGAAGAGAGGGGATGGAAGGGGAAAACAGAGTTATGAGGAAGAGAGATGACAGGAAGGGAGGACGGGGGAAAATGGAGGACAGGAAAGAAAGGAGAGTCAGAGAGGGATTCCAGTAGGAAAAGATGGAGGGTGGGGGAGAAGAGGGAGGGGGGAACCAGATAAATCAGGAAAAAAGGAAAGTAAGCAAAAGAAAGACAGGGGCGTAAGGAGCTGGTGAGAAAGAAATAAGAAGAACTTATCATTTGAAGAGGAGGGGGGAGGTTATATTGAGCAGGTGACCTCAGGTAGCCTATGTGTCACCACAATGAGGCCATTTTCACCCTGGAGGCACCTCAACTTGATAGAGTTCAATACAAATGCCATTTCAGGACTTATTCTGGTTACAATAGCCACTTTCTGATGGGAAAACCTTTGTAATCTTTGCAGAACCCACATTATTTGGAAAATACCATTGGGCAGAGAGATGCAACAAGTCCTTCAACCTGAATGTGACACAGCTATTATGACTGTTACAAAAATGATTCATAACAGTTACGGTTACGTTTGTAATTAAAACTAGAGAATGCAATTTCTAAAGAAATTGCGGTGTGAATGCTGTATGTTGAAAGGCTGATGCTACACTGGATTGCTGGCTTGAAAGAGTAAGAAGAAGGTGAAATCGAAGAGAGGAAGAAAGGAGGAGGAGAGGAAGAAAGGAGGAAGAAGGGAGGAGGAGAGAAAGAAAGGAGGAGGAAGAGAGGAAAAAAGGAGGAGAGGAAGAAGGGAGGAGGAGAGGAAGAAAGGAGGATAAGTGGTAGAAGGGAGGAGAGGAGGAAGAAAGGAGGAGAGAAAGAAAGGAGGATGAGAGGAAGAAAGGAGGAGGAGAGGAAAAAGGAGGAGAGGAGGAAGAAAGGAACAGGAGAGGAAGAAAGGAGGAGAGGAGAAAGATACTGATGAAACTTACATTTTTTACTTAAGTAGCATTTTCAATGCAGGACCTTTACTTGTAAAACAGTATTTTTACAGTGTGGTATTAGTACTTTCTGGTGGTATTAGGATCTGGATACTACTTCCATCACTGGAGAAGTTCAAACACTGGCTGCTTTCTCACCACCCTAACCCCCCAACCAGGTGTTATTATTATTATAATGTTTTTTCTCCCTTTTTTCTCTCTCTGAACATCATCTGAATAGATGGAGGCATTTTCCCAAAGACAGCGTGAAATTGTTCTGGAAGAATACATGAGGTTCTGAAGTGTGTCTGTGTGTGTGTGTGTGTGTGTGTGTGTGTGTGTGTGTGTGTGTGTGTGTGTGTGTGTGTGTGTGTGTGTGTGTGTGTGTGTGTACACTTTCTGCCTTACCACAGCCTCAAACCGTTCAATTGATTTTCTTGTCTGTAGAGATCGTATTTGCGTTTCCAAATCGTTTAATTTTGCAGAAATTACATTCAGATCCTGAGACAACAGCCAGAGAGAGAAGATATTTATCAGACCAAACCAGGGTCTTCCATCATAAAAACAAATTGTGAGAAAACTTTCTTTTTTTTCTGGTGAACGAACAGTTTTGCCACGCATTCACTGCACGGATCACTTAATGACTTCTTCCCTGGCTAACTGGATATTAAACCTAATGGTCTAATTGGCTTATTGTATGTAGTGGTGTTTCATCTGTGGAATGTTAAAGACAGTGTGTGTGTGTGTGTGTGTGTGTGTGTGTGTGTGTGTGTGTGTGTGTGTGTGTGCTTGTTTTACTATATTTGTGGGGTCCAAAAACCGGGGAATACAGTATACTTGTGGGGTCTGCACAGCCTTGTGGGGCTGTGTGTGTGTGTGTGTGTGTGTGTGTGTGTGTGCGTGTGTGTGTGTGTGTGTGTGTGTGTGTGTGTGTGTGTGTGTGTGTGTGTGTGTTTTCTGTACAGCAGTTGAGCCATTGTTTCTTAATGGTCCGGCTATTATTTTTTCCTCGTTGGACCTATGATGGGTCTGTGTGGCAGACAGGTACAGAATACCAATGAGGAAAGCAGTTTCCATAGGAATGGAGTTATCAGTCCACCATGCTGTAAGCTCACAAATCAACCTCTATCTCTATGCAATTTCAGTTTAATGAGCTCCATTGAAATGAAAGTTCAGAAACAATATTGCCAAAGCAATTCGGTACAAATGGTTAGCGTATCATTTAGATAATAATGAGATACGGTAACAGAGTTTGTGTTTGGATTTTATGTGTGTCAGGGACATATTACAGAGGAACAATTGACATGATGAAATAAACATAATTTGAATAGTAGCGCTTTGTATAAGACAAGGAAAGGCATTCTTCAATAACAGTCCTATAAAATGAAATAAAATTTGACAAGACTAATATAAAAGAAATCAACTTTCAGTGCAGTAATGATTTTTGCCCAAAATTAAAAAAGGAAATAAAAGTGCAGTAGAGAAAATTTGTCGATTAAATGCACAGGAAAATAAGGGAGCTTTTAATTTAGGTTTGAAAGGCGCTATATTAGATTAGACTATAACTGGCAATACATTTTAGAATAGGGTTGTAACAACATAAAGATGGAAGGTGTAATTACAGTGGTGTTGTATTATGCTATCATGCAATAACTCTGGTCTGGGGCCATGCTGTATCTTTTAACTGATGCAGTGTTGAAACTTGTGGAGCATTTTTATTCATTTCATTTTAATGAATCTTTAGTTGTGTTTTTATTTAGCATAAACGTAACTACATTTGCATTGAATGTTTACATTTTCATATATGGTGACTATCCACCTCTGATATATTTAAGTATATTTAAGTGTGTGTGTGTGTGTGTGTGTGTGTGTGTGTGTGTGTGTGTGTGTGTGTGTGTGTGTGAATAATAAAATAATGTAATATTTAGTCGACACTGTCTTCACTCCAAACACTTTGAGACTTTGTTGAAACTCTTCATAGCACGATATCATTGATGACCTGATATTTACTTAATATTGATACAATAATCAAGGTTTTAGAGCTTTCAACCATACAACATTTTCTTCACCAACAACTCCATTGGTTGATCAATTGCTGTTGTTATCATTCCACAGAGAAAAAACACAATTCCCTGATGAAGATCATGACATGTGGTTGAAAGCTCTAGAAGATAAGTGTAGCTAAAGTGAAGATCATTTTTTCAAACTACTATTTCCAAGATTAGAATCCATTGTTGTTTTCACAAAAGCCTTCATTATTTGAACCAAGGGTCCTTAAATGTTTTGGGCCACACAATAACCTTGACTTGACAAATATTTGACAAGACCTAGAAGAACAAATGAACTGATGATGAGGAGAATAATCACAATTTGTATGTGTTTTCCTCTCTCTCCATTTGTGTCCTGTTAAAAACCTGTGCTGCAGATGCACTGACAGCACAGTACTGACTTACAGCCACAAACAGACACACACTTTAAAGCTATACCCCATACACATTTTAGTATTGTTGGCCAGGTGTGAGACAGCTCATGTAGAGAGATGCCGAACCATCTGGGAGCAAACGAAACCCCCAACATGGAGACTTTATTAAAGACTCGACAGGTGACGGAGGTATGTGAGAGATGGGCTCCATCGACTAAGACACACTAATAATACGCACACACACACACACACACACACACACACACACACACACACACACACACACACACACACACACACACACACACACACACACACAGGCATGCAATTCTCCATCTCCCTGTCTCGCTATTCCTCCTTCCCTTCATACTCATTGATTGCTTTCATCCAGTAATAACCTCTCGGTCCCACCACCTCTATCTTCTGACTGCCATTGTCTCTCTCTTCACTCTCCTATACTCCACTACACTTCCTTTTTTCTCTTCTATCATTCACATATCCCCTAGCTGCCACCATCTATTCTCCATTCCTTAACTGTGCTTTGCTCTTCCATCACCTTCCCCTCCTTTTATATCTCTCCTTCCTCCTCCTTATCATTCTCATCCCCTCAGCTCTACCTTTAAACCCTCTAACCTCCCACCCTCTCTCCGTTTTTCTCTTTTCCCTGGCCTTTTCTACTATTCTCCCTTGGTTTCCATCTCTCTCTCTCTCTCTTTCTCCGCCTCTCCCTCTGTTCTCGCTGTTGCTGTAAAGGTCAGGTTAGCTCCATGAATAAGCTGTAGATTTATGATGCTGCCATCTCCCAGGAATCACTGTGACCAGGGCCAAACAAAAACAACACTGCAATAGACCGCAATAGATCGCCGGAGCCCCATTCAGCAAATGCAGGGGTTATTAATGAGGCCACGGGCCGGTGCACTAGAGGTTGAGGGAGTGGTTAAAGCTGTGGGTTGGCACACACACCTACACACACCTACAGCTTAGACATGAAAGGGGGGAGAGAGGGGGAACGACATGCAGCAAAGGGCCGAACCTGACTGAACCTCATGTACATGGGGCGCACGCTCTACCAGGTGAGCTACCTAGGTGCCCCAATATTTTGTTTTTTGAGCAGCCTTTCACAGACACCATTGACCCTGAGCCCTAGACCTTTGCGGCTGAAACGTCATCAGCTCAGCAAAAGAGGCAAGTCCATTGACGATTAAGGGGTTGCGGTTTCATGTTATATTACATTACATCAAAAAAGTGCAAGAATCATGCAAGTACATCAACTTCATCAAATATGCTGATCTACTTCAAAATTCATTAGTGACGAGAACCAAGTTACGATGATAATAATAATAATAATAATAATAATAATAATAATAATAATAATAATAATAATAATAATAAAAAAAGTATTTCCTGGCTGACGATGGCAGCAGCAGGACGTAAAAAACGAAAATGACTGTTGCACTATGTCTGGACATCTTACCGTGCCAAGGTTGCAATAAAGGTTTCCTAAATGCCACATTTGATGTCAGCTTACTAATTAATTGCGGGTTTTGTGTAGATTTGGACTTTTATACGTTTATTCCACTTTGTTTAGTGGATGAAGCCTAGTGACGAGTCCATAGCAACCAGTTTGTGTGTTGAATGTTACCCAGAGTGCCTTGCTGAATGGTCTCAATATTTTATTGTTTTATTTCAAGTGAATACTAGTTTACTAGAGGAGTAACTTAGTATTTGAAGTAATGCAGTAATGCAGGAAGTGTGCATTTAGTTTCCATGCTTATTGTGTTTCCACAACAATGTTAGTGAGTAAATCTACTGAAATGGCCACCACACCACAACAGAGGAGTGGGATGCGTCAGATGAGAATGTAGAGGTTTAGTCACATATGTCATGGCTGTTAAAAAAACAATGGGAATCTGTATACTTGCTAAGTTTTTGTTCCTACCCTCACCTATGGTCATGAAGGCTGGGTCATGACTGAAAGAACAAGATCCAGGGTACAAGTGGCCGAAATGGGTTTCCTCAGGAGGGTAGCTGGCGATGGATATATTTGCTAAGCGCAAACCAGTACAGAAGGTATCTATAAATTGCTGGGGGAGGGTCATGTCTTTTTTGGCGGAAGGTCCCAAAACTCCTCCGGTGGCCCCTTAAATAAATAACGAGCAGTCCCTAACAATTATACATATGTAGCGCCTTTCAAGAAACCCAAGGACCCTTTACAGAATTACTGTGGCTAAGCTAAAGTAGGTTGTAGGCTGTGGTAAATAGGTGGGGTTTCAGGAGTTCTTTTTTTTTTAAATGTCCAGGGATGTAGCATTTCGAATATCGGCAGGGAGGATGTTCCAGAGGAATGGGGATGCAACACTAAAGGCTCTGTCTCCGAAGGTACAATTACTTACAGAAGGACCCCGAACCACTTAATATGCAACTCCACTGTACTGACTTACAGTGTAGGCTACGTCTACATCAGAGGAAGACATTGTACTACTATATTTACCTGACAGAGAATGTTGCAGATTCAGAATTTAATCACAAAATATCACAATGAAAAATGTGGAGTACCTAATTAACTAAAACAACTTTTGAACGTACACATGTTCCACCAAAACAAGTTCCTTCCCAAAGCTATTTTGCAGCGCCGCCCATGACAATCGTGATTGGTTTAAAGACAGAAGGTGTGGCAATGCGAGACTAGCTCAAAGTAATGAATATACATTTGATACATAAGGTAATGAATTAACAGCCGAAGTAGATATCTAAAGGTAAAGGATAAACAGTTGAACTAGTATGTAAACTTGACCAAAGCAATCTACACAATTCAACTGTATGAAAAAAAACTATTGTAACAATATCCACTTCTATAATAATTTCAAATAGCATCCAGTTTAAATCCATTAGAGTACATTTGGAACTAGATGGTTGGTGTCAATGAAGGGCCAATTGAACTCATCTCATGGGACTTTGGGGGGTACATCAACGATTGGGAATCACTGGTATACAGTATGCTTAATGCCTGCACACTGCTTTGTATGCCTGCAAACACTCACATATGTTTATAGAAAAACAAACGACCTGATAAACTGTGATAATGAATATCAAGGGGGAAAAGGACATGAGTTCAAGCATCAACAACAACTTACTGAATAAAATCATTAAAGGCAAACACAAACTAAAACATCATTTCCATAAGTAAGCCTTATCATCCTGTGTAGTTCAATCAGTGTCTGCAAATATGAACATCTTTTCCCCCCAAAGCCAGACACTGTGAAAGGCTCATTTCCTGGGGATATGGTCAAATGTTCTGCATACTATTGTATATGCACAAAGGGATAAAGCTTCCTTTTTTTGTGTATGCATAAAAGCTTTTTTTTCCGTTATAACACAACAGATTAAAGTCTTAGTGCTGTTTTCAAGCTTTGGAAGAGAATTGTTCGTGTTCCCTTTGAACTATTATGAGAAAAATAAATGTGGTTTCACTTTAACACACCAAAGCCTCCTCTGAGTACACACTCCTGCACATTTTGGAAATTATAGATGTTAAATTGTATGTATTGTATGTATGTTGATGTGTATTTTCCCAAGGACAACTGTAGCACATCCATCGATACAGTATATAAAAATGTGAGGGATTTTTTTTTTTTCTTCTAGGAAAATCCTTAGAAGCTCTCGCAGATTTTCCCTGCTTCTTATGTAGTTAGGGGATGCTCAGACACTCAAGCACTCAGACAGATACAATTACCCGTCTACACCTCCAGCCAACCTCATTACTTCATTCTTCCTCACAATTTCCTCACCCTGCTCCTGCACCCCCACGCCTCCCTCGGCGAATATTTTCACTCCCACAAGTGTTGGGTCACGATGGGGTCAACCTCCAGTCAGCAGTCTGGATTAAAATTTAACGCGAGCCCTGATGCATATTTTATTGTTCTATGCCCTATATCCATCACGCTATATCCTTCTGGCTGCCTCTTCTCTCCACTGGTGATCCGTTCTCCATATTTGTCCATCTCCAGAGTCCAGGCCTCACTGCGGGTAATTGTACTTATTAGTAGGGGTGCACCGATCCGATTAAGATCGGATATCGGTCCCGATATTGACAAAATAGCTGGATTGGGGATCGGAAAAATTAACAGATCCACGGGCCGATCCAGTTTTTTTTCCCTCTGTCGCGCGTGTGTCGCATGCTAGAAGAGTTGAGTGTACAAATAAATAAGAATTCAATACATTACATCTATGTTATTTTGTCTTAGTTAGGAAAGTAATGTTTAGTTAGGAAAGCCTGGTGCCTTTAGTCTCTTCCACATGGTCGAAGGAAAGTATAAGATGGAAGGTATACAGTGTATTATTAATTCAACAACGGTATCGGATCGGTATCGGGTATCGACAGATACACAAAGCCCAGGCATCGGTATCGGGACTGAAAAAGTCGGATCGGTGCATCTCTACTTATTAGGCTGCAGTGAGTGACATGCGGAGAGCCAATAAAAACACCCTTACTGTCACAGTGAAAATAAAAAGTAGTCTAGAAGATTGCCCATTCTCAATTTTCCTAAAAAATAAAAATGACAGAATAGCAAAGGGGATTCAACAGAGCATCTCTTATGTTTGGTGCGTAGGTAGTAGACTTAAACTCAAAAGGTTACCTGAACACAAAAGTAGGAGAGCAAACAGTTTTTTTTTTGTTTTTTTTTTCAATGAATCATGCCACCGAGTTCAAAATATTTTTCCATCCAGCTTTATTGCAGGTGCACAAAAAGTAAGATTGAAATCAATAGCAAGCGTTTCAGTCCCTCAGTTTCTCATCAGCCTTCACGGATTCATGGTTGCAGGTCACTTAAATATACCAGGCACAGGTGCAATCAATGAGCCATCAAGTCCAATTAGGTAAAAAAAAAGAATCGCAGTAAACAGCTCAGACAGGTAACACATACTAAAATGGCTGCTACAGATGAGGTAAAGTTGATATTTCATGTTAACCAATAATAGTCAGAGCTTTTAAGGCCTATTGGGCAATATTAGTCATGTTAGCTCAGAAAAAGGTAAAAAAAAAAGAATTGACATGAGGGTCATAGCGGCAGAAGATACATCATTAAACCCCATACTATATACTTATTTATAATAGCAGTATGGAGTGTATTCAGAATGCTTCATGGTTAAATGCATAATGCAAAAAGTAACATATACAGAAGCATATCATATTTAAAATACAAGAAAATAAAGCAATGGACTTCCAAGGACAGTAACATCCACCCCATACACATAAACCACAGACACACACATACAGTAAGTAATAGGAAAACAGACAACTTCTTCTTTTCAGCTTTCTGTTTAACACTTGAGATTTCTGGCTCCTGCATTTTGAATGAGCTGGAGCTTCATTCTTTTGATGAGTGAAAAGAATTTCTATCAAAACAAATCGTGGATAGTGATGAGACAACTCCAGAAGAAGATTTTGGAGGAAAGAAAGTTTTAAATCTTGAGAAAAACGTTTGGTTTTCTTTTAGTGAAGTTTAATTGGCAGCAGCTTTCCAAAGTCGGTAGTAGCAGCTTGATTGACGTTTGTCAGCACCCATGTTGCATCATTTAAGTTTCATAAGAAACATAAAGCACATTGACTTCTTGTGTTATTATTGAAAAAAAAATGTATACTGTGATAATTAGCATAGTATACAAAAAGAAAGGTACTGTATTGAGTTAAAAAGGCAGCTCTGGGAAAGTAATGTAACAAATAATTAATTCAGCTGCAAGTAATTAATAAAGTACTGTAATGTATTTATTAAATGACAGTGGTGGAAGACGTATTCAGATCTTTTATATATTCCTTGTATAAAATATACTCCAAAAGTAAAAGTACTATGCAGAATTGCCCATTTCAGAATCATCGTCATTTAGTGATGCATTAATCACTTTAAAGATGCAGCTGGTAAAGGTGGAGCTAATGTGAATGGCTTCATATACTGCTGGGTAGTTTAATCTATAATAACACATCGTCATTTTGCATTAATAATATAAATCAGGAAAGTAATTAGTAGATAAAGCTGTCAAGCTAATTACGTGGAGTAAAAAGTGCAATATTTGCCTTCATAATTTAGTGTAGAAGTACAAAGTAGCATAAAGTGAAAATACTCAAATAAAGTACCTCAAAATGGTACTTACTGTAAGTACAATACTTGCGTAAATGTTCCACTCCTGCCCAATGATGGTTGGTATCACAAAGTTCATATAATTAATTTCTCTGCCCCAAAACCTCCACATGTACACAACGCAGGTTACTTTGAGAGTACTGCACATTTTTTATTTCACTTCAAGCACCGACTGTCACTGTAAAGAAGAAAAAAAGTGCTACAGCTTGCAGTTTGTCTGTTCTCAATTTCAAAAACTGAAATGTAGAAGTGAGGGAGAAAGATGAGAGAAAAAAATAGAGGGTGGAACATGGTGTCTAGCTGTTGTCTTGACTTCACTTCTTCCCATAGATTCTCATGGTGAAGAGTGAATAATGCCACGCTGGTAAAGAACAACCTTTTACATTGTTTTACCATCACTGAGGGGAGTTCTTATCTTTATACTTTAATTTCCAAAGGATTAGATTTCCCATGGATTTAATTGCAATCCCCTAAACCCCAGTATCCTCTCGTCTAATTCCTGGTCTCTGTGGGGGAATTCCACCTCAGCAGTCTTGTCTTGTCTAAATCACAGCGATGGTCCCGTCTACCTGAGCTGCGCTTCCGTCTGCATGCTTTCTAGCTTTCTGTGCTGCTGAACTCTGTCTGACCTGACAGTAGACTGGTTTAACCCAGCGGTAACCCCACAACCACTTGTCTCATCACCCTTACTGGCGCAGGAGGAAAGCATGCGTGCACACACTTACACACTTACACACTTACACACAGACACACAGACACACACGCACACACACCTCATTCATTCGAACACCACGGTTGGCTGGCAGAGTAAAAAGCCTAACACCAAATAAAGTTCTCATCCATTTTTAATCGTGTACGGAAGCAGTGTGTGTGGGGGTGGGGGAATGAGGCAGGCTATATGAAAGCTTCAAAATACAGTACGCACACAAACAGACAAACATTAAAGAGTATGTATGCAAGCGACAGCCTCAAAGCGGTGTGGGGCTATACTGTAGGTGGCTTCAGTCAACATCACACAGTCTGCTGTGCTCTACTGCAAGGGGGGCTCGTGGCAAACAGATCATATGGCTCTTTCTAAATTGTGAATGCTTATGAATAGTCTGCAGAGGTTTGTTTGTGCACAAATCTTCCCATGGAGTATAATTACACGACACATAATAGGGTCTTTTTCCTGATGAGTGGTTATTATGGTGTCAGGGCAATAAGAAACTCAAACATTCACAGATTCATTTCTCGGCTTCTTTACAAACACGTTCAAGTAGGTGCTAAAGTACCCAAACACATCCACAGCTTTTGCGAGGTCATCCGTCGGCCACTCATTGCACACTGATCCTTTTCTGAGTTGAAGGCACACGCTGAATTCTGAAAACATAATCACTCAATCCATCAATCAGTCATACTTTATCTTGAAAGCATGTTCGCCCCCACTTTCCTGTGTAGGAAAACGCATCTTTTCAGGATGCACCTCATGTCATCTTCTGTGCACTGAATCATTTCTTCTCTCCTACATCTCCTGTCTCTACGCACTCTAGCATGTCATCTCAAACAGAAAAAAAACATCACCTGTCTCTAAGAAGGATGTTGTCAGAGCACTATGCTCAACTTGTCATTCCTTTATATATGGACATATTTTGAAGGTGACGAGGGAACTGAAGCTTTTTGCACCTGATAAAAAACAATAGCCTAAATTGTTGCTAGAAAAACACAATGCACTACAGACAACACAAAAGACAGTATAATGGCAGCATAGACATGCATTAAATAAACATCATAGTAAGATGGCTTCTAAGTACAAACATTAATGCGACACGTGGCAGAAAATCTGAATGAGTCGCCCATTAGTTGAGTGCTGCATTTGCTTCCTCCTTGTCAAATAAGAGGCCCGACAGAAGAGAGGGAGGACAAATGATTGCTCCGCTGCAATGGGACACAAATAATATGCTGTGAAAGCACTGTAGTAATGGTGTCTGAGTGTGTGTCTGTCACAATGTGTGTGTGTGTGTGTGTGTGTGTGTGTGTGTGTGTGTGTGTGTGTGTGTGTGTGAGGGGGGTTTGTCAAGTGTAAAAATATGAACTGTATCTTTAGGCTTGTACTGTACCAACGTACAGTACGTGTGCATGTGTGCGCATGATTGTGTGTACATGTGTTGTTGAAAGTGGCACTAACAGCATTACATGGCTGTGCACTCCACTGACTCCCAGCAGGGCTTTTAGACAACTTAGTGTCCATCGTTTTTGTCTTGTAACACACGAACGCACACACTAACACCTTCCCTAGGTCATTGTAAGGTTGCCGTTGCTGTGTGTTTTCGTGTGAGTGCAGGCAGGCACGCGTTAGAATCGGTGTCTGTATGAGTGACAGCTTGCCCTTTACCGCAACATACTGTAAACTCCTCGCACAGAGCGGTCAATCACGATCAAGTCAGAAAATGGCGCTGTAACACGCTGCGTCTCTCTCGTTCAATCAAACTCTGCAGAATAGAAATGAACTCATGTCCAAAATAGTCTAGGAAAAGGAGTCATGCTGTGATCAGAAGATAGTAAAAACATGACGTGGTTCATTTCATCATCAAGCTTTGTAAGCTTCAAGTGACACTTACTCCGCCAGACAAAAAACTGGGCATTAAAATTAGAACAAATAAATTGACGTTTCAAATGACGGAAAGTAATGACTTTGTTTGCTAACTTAATATTCCACACATATTAAATGAACAACATGATAACAAGATCAAAGACTTCACCTTTTATTTTGCAAACCAATTTTTATTGCTACTGTATTCCCCATCCTTGAAGGAGTAGAGGGTTGGATGATAGCCATTTTAGACATGTAATAAATATAAACAAATTAATATACACAATTTCAAAACCAGATCCACATAATATTCATTCATTCAGCAATAGTTATTAACAGAACTAACTGGCTTTTACCGGAGCTTACAACTACATCATGTTCTTCAGTTGTCATGTTATTGACAGTCAAGCTCTGTAGCTCTTATTATTTCATCCATAGCACTTCAATATTTTCATACCAATACTTTTTATGATAATGTGTAACGTGAAAGGGGTCGCTTGTAGTGACTAAGCCACAGCAGGCAGCTCTTTCTAAGGGGCCATCCACACAGAAACGCTTTTTGGTGTAAACGCACGTTTGGCATTGTTTTGGCCGATCGTCCAAATGAATCCTGCAAACGCACTGCCTGAAGACGCACTTTTTTGAAACCTGGTCCCAGGGTGAAAAATTTCTAAAAGGCCGCCCTTGCGGCTTCGTTTGGACAGCAAAGCCGCATACTTGCGTATCGATAATGTCATCGCCACACCCCTTGATCTCTAGCCTTCGACCTCTTATCCCGCGACAACGTCTCATAACAACAACAACGGCGGACTACATGCTTGTGTTCCTGCTAGAGAAGATATTGAGTCATTTTCGTCATCTCCTTCTTGTGTTTGGTTTCTTCTTCTACTGTCTGTTTGTATACAGCCATAGACAGTATATAAACTGGACCAACAGATCGGACTGGGACACTGGACGGAGACCAGTGAAGTATATTAAAAGCACTTTTCCGGTGATGGCTGAGCGTTGCTGCGCAGCCTCCAACTGAGCTTGAAGACGTAGATGTGACGTGAGCAACGTGTCTGAAAGTTGGAAGTCTTCTGGTAGCTGTGCCAAGAGAAATCTCAATCATTCCGAATCTTACAGAGATGGAGAGCGTAGGTATATGTTAGGAGATAACATGGACACAGGCTAATTATTGCTAACTAAAATGCTAGTTAACATTAGTAATTAAACTTAAACAGCGAATGTAAGTCGAAACTGCCTGCGAGCTTCTCCTGTACTATACGGTAATTCCTCTTCTGTGCGACAGTAAGTCGCGTGGTTATGACTCAATCGTTAGCCTATTTTTACAAAAACGTCTGCTACGGAGCCATAACGTGAGATTCAAGGTAATGGAGCCTTTTATACATTGTCGTGTTTCTTTAGAAAGAAATAATGGACAAATACAGTCTTTAAACGCTTCAGATGTAAAGTTATTTGCTGTCAAAGTGGCGCCAAAATGAATGGCAGTCAATGGAATGCTAACGGGAGGTGATGGCTTGGTAGCATCAAAATGGCGCCATAGGAGCTATGCGTTCCGGGGCGAGGCTTACCCCCTTGTATACAGCGCACAAGCTTTATGCGCATGCTCTGCCTCTTCTTCTCCGTTTTTGGTGAATTTCTGTAGCTGAAACAGCGCCACCTATAGGCCTGGAATATGAAGTAGCGTGTTGAGTCATTTACAAATGGATCCGTTTGAAAGCAAATATTCTTGACACGATGCCAGGGAAGATGGGGGGGGGGGGAAAAGATTGTTTTGGTACGTGTGGACACTACCTGCCCAGCACCTAATGTAGTGGAGCGTTTAGCAGCTAAAGAGACGGATATGTCCCTCAGGAGTTGCTGGAGACCAAAACAGAGCTAAAAAAAGGTAGTAATGACTGCTGGATGTATAAATAAGCAGCTGTTTGCTAACACATTTGTGAATCAACTTATATGTCAGAATTGTGTTTACAGCTTGTTACGCAAAAATGTATTGATGCAGGTTAAAGCACCAAAGTTTGGTCTTGATCTTGGAAATAATAGAAGGACAAAACTATCTCCATGACAACTGTGCAAAACTCTATCCACTCATAATGACCATGTTGAAAGCTCAGGAGGAAGCGAGTGAGTGGAATTGGGACAAACTTACATTTCCAAAGTTGAGAATGGAGCTCGTAACAGTGTGGCATCCTTTTGCTCACTCTTTTTAATTTCTTGCTGTCACCTTAATTCTCCCTCCCTGCTCAGATGTCACTCTTTTCTAAACTCGAGCCCCAAATGTTTTTATCAATAAATACTGTATACTAAAAAGGTATACAGGCGTATGGAGAGCTGTTAATAATTAATACCTCCAACTTGTTTTTGATGAAAAACAGTATCAGTGCATCCCTGGTGGAGACTGCTGTTTTTTCCTACCTTGTAAACAGGGCTCAAAGTTCAAAAAGCAGAGTTTGTAAACTTTTACATCACCTGTGTCTCTTCGACTGCTCTCACCTACTGACAGGGTCAGAAAAGCCAGTTTCATGAATGAAATAACATTTTCTCAGGGCACCTGTGAATGATATTTTATTAATCCTGCTCTCTGCTCCTGTCCTTTTTGTATACAATCTGACACACAAAACGCAATCCTCTTCAGAACCTTGAGCATGAACATCTGTGTTTTGGGGTTTTCTTTTTGATATGAATATATGGATGAGGCTGGTTTCAAAGGAGTTAAACTTTCCCATCTTTGTGTGTATCCTATTGTTAATTGATGAAGATGAAACAGATACCCAGTCAGCCAACTGTGCTGTGTCAAATTCACGATTAAATACATTCGCCGCCCAGAAAAGCATCAACGACGGCTGATGAAATGGAATACTCGAGCAATGCCACTGTCACAGGATGCAGGCAGACCCCAGTGGAAAAAAAAACACCAATTACAGATGGCAACAAACACAGACTATAACCCTGGGAGATTCCTCCATAGCACAGAATTCAGTGCAGGCCCTGAGAACGGTCCTTATTAAAATGCTCAAGACAGAGTAGAATGAATAGAGAATGCTCGCCCTTTGAATGCTGATTAAAACGAATACGTAATTGCTTTTTTGAAAGCCGAGCGCTACGTGGCGTACAGTGAAACTCCTCAGACTGTAGCTGTACATTTTTAAAAGAGAGCTGTGTGAAATCCAGAGTCGAGGGACGGTGGCTGAGGAAAAGTGGGCTGAAGGTGAAGTGGGGTAGAGTGTGGGAAGGCAGGGATGGAAGAAAATAGAAGAAAATGCTAGCTCATGACTGCAACAAGAAAGAGCCAAAGAGAGGAAGAGCAATACGTCCAGCCGCTGTTATTCGTTTTCATTTGAACCCCTGAACCCTGAATGACTTCCCGTGCGTAGAAACAGCTTGTCAGCGCTGCGTGTGCGTTAGTGTGTGTGTGCGTGAAAGAGAAAGGGAGAGTGTGTCCACGCTTACATCAGCACTTCAAACCCCTCATTTCACCGCCTCAGCACCCCTCAGTATTGCACCCTGTTCTCTTTACGCCCCATCTCTTTTCCTCTATTTCTATTGCCTCCATCCGGCCACCACCCCACTGTGTCACCAGTACGACTATTTACTCTTCCTTGGGTGCTGCTCACAACACTTATTTCTCTCGCTTTTTTACTGGCCTTTAGTCAGTCAGTCTGCTTTGACTTATCTGACTGGTTTCTTGACTGGCTGTCAATTATCCTGCTGGTCAGTCACTCAGTCTGTCTGGATCTCTGACTGGCCTTGCTGTCGGTCCATTTGTCAGTCTGTCTCTTAGATTCCTGCGAGTAACTCTGCCAGTTGGCTTTTCTGTGATTTTAAAATCATTATTATTATTATTATTATTATTATTATTATTATTATTATTATTATTATTATTATCAATGGTTTCCCCAGGACAACCAATTTCTCACTCTTCTCTCAAGTCTAATCATCATTTCATATACATACTATAATGTAAACAATTTTTTTTTTTTAAACATCCAGAGCAGCCATAGCACCATCATTACTCTTACAATAGTCTCGCATCCTCTCCACAGTGCTATATAGTAAGGTAAAATATTAAATTAATTTAACTGTTCACACAATATAGTAACGTGAGCTATTTAAATTAGCTGGATACATGGTTAAACATAATTTGCTCTTCCCTGTGTACCGCCGTGTGTACTTCGTCTATAGCAATCCCCACCAATCAGTCCCGAAAGGTCCCAGTTAGATAGTAAATGCCGTAAACATATTCCTTTTAAATATTCACAATCATTCACCGAAAACACCAAGCAGGTCTGCCTCATTTGCACGATTTCAATTTCCGTTGCCATTTTCAGCGTGTAACGCTACCTTGCCAGCTGGGAGGTTGTTCATGTGGTTTCCTGTAGCGAAGGATTTGGACACAAAGATAGCAGCAGAGGAGGGGCAAAGACAGATATCAGCCAGATGTCCAGCTTGTCAGGCTTATTCTGACAATGTACTAACACAATGGCCATAAGTAGGTTTGTTTGCAGTATACGTGGGCTGCAGGCTATGTGTCTCTCGGGCACAGTGATGTATATGCCAGCCAGATACTGTACACTACTGCCCAGCCCCTTTGGAAGACAGCTGCCAAAGGCATCTGTATGAGCCATATTTTAACTTCAAAGATCATGGCCATTGTTGCGTTTCCCGTACCAAGTACCAGGAAAGAGCTGCGCAGTTTCCTTGGCATGACTGGGTACTATCGGCAGTTCTGCAAAAACTTTTCCTCTGCAGCAGCCCCGCTGACTGCTTTAATCCGTCATTCAAAGCCCAAACAATTTGTTCGGCAGTGATAAAGGTTATATGACCACACATTAGATTTAGTGGTTATACCGATTCATTATTTTTTTAACAGTCACTTTTTTTAGGTGTAGAAAACACAATGCCAAGTGGTCAACTAAACAAAACTAAACTCAGGATATGATGAACTGAACAGATCTAACAAACTGAGTACAAAGGGGAACATATATGTTGAAACAGAAGGAGTAACACAAAGACAAACACTAAACTAAGCATCAACAAGCATCAACAAACTAATATAGTCTAAAGAAATAAACAAAATAGTACATAGTAAAAAAAGGTAGAAATCCCAATCTCTCCCCCCATGGGCACTTGGTACAGTCGGATACTATAGAAACCTAAGATGTGTGCAAAGGGTTACTGACATTTATATAAGCTGTGTGCGGCCGTCACGCAAACATACAGAATAGTTTGTTTTTCAGCATATCACCTTACCAGTTTTAATACGTTGGAGTGTTTATACAGGAATGTATGAGCTGATCTGGGGTGAACACTGCATGCAATGTGGCATTAAACCCATTTTGGCATGTTTCAGTGGTTTGAGGCACAGGAGCATTGTTTATGGACGCGCTGTTAAAATGTTAAAGCTATGCAATTATTGCTCCATGTGATCAATGCTGTACTGTGCAATCATTTGGGGACGGAGGCTTGGATATCTGGTTGCGAGTTGCTTCCAACCTGCCCAGCTGTCACGGTGAGAAACTAAGGCACGGTTTAAATTTGTCTCTCAAACTATTTTTTTTTAATTCTTTACACATACATACACTCACATTACTGTTATAACAGCAGTTTAAGGTCAGACCTTAGTATTTGGCTTAGTTGCATTTTTGCAGAAATTAGATATGGAGACGGCATCTTTATTCCGGTACAATAGTCTCCATCATGCAAACACACAGGCGAACACGGACACACACACACTCTAAAAATCCAGTGTTCACACTCAGCATTTTTCTTGGGAAAAGTGAATTATTTTTGATGAAAATGTGTGTTGTGTTCATCCACAATCCCATTTTACAGCATAAAGTGCTCTTTGTGTTAATCAGTTAACTAATCCCACTTAAACTGCACAGTTTGAGACCCATACATTACGCAATACAGCATGAGTCATGGAACACATACTGTAGCTCCCATACATCCAGCTCCTAATGACACTGTGTATCTGCATTAAGGCATGGATAGAAATTATGGTCGGGTTCGGGTCGGGCTCGGTCACATCAGCGCGATAAGGCATTTGTTGTAAAATGGTCCTGCGGCTGCTTTAAGAGAGCTCAGTGTGTGTGTAAAGTGGGCAGAAGAGAGACAGAGAAAGAGGAAGCAGACGTGTAGATGCGACCAGAGCAGAGTTGGTGGAATAAGTTTATGTTTTGTACACAGTATGTGCGGTGTCCAAGATAAACCCCAGACTGAAAGCCAAATTCATTCATCTGCTCACCAGAAACGGGATTTTAACCCTGACGTTATATAATGTCGGCCCTTGAGGTAACGACTCTCCCCTGGTTTTCTGATCACGGTCGGAATCGAAGCAATCAGGAAAGGTTACCACATTAAACATTTTAAGTTAAACAGCTTATTAACATGCGCTTGTTCCCCCGTGTGCGCTGATGCGCTCATCTGTTGACATTTCCGAATGCCTTCCTATAGTTGCTTAATAAAAGCGGGCTTTCCACACAAACAAACCTACATGTGTCGATTAGCATGAGAAAAAAAACAAGATTTTAACTGTGTCGGGCTCGGGTCGATGTCTTATATGGGTCGATATCTTAATGCCTGTTGGACGCGGGCCGGGTTCGGACGGAAAAATTCGGCCCGATCAGACCTCTAGTCTGCATCTGGTCAGTGATGTGCAACCAAGTGTGTTTATCTGTGTGTTTGCATGCTTGCATAATTGAATTCCAAATGCAAATGTTTTCAAGGTGTGAGCGTATGTGCTCCAGCGTATGTGTGTGTGTGTGTGTGTGTGTGTCTTTGTACCTCGTACGTCTTTATTTTACTACATAATTAACAATCCAGCTTCATAGATGCTCATCCTCTGTGACAAATGAGGTCTGTGTTGGCCATGACCTAACCAAGGTCTGTTGTCTGTTTTAATGCTCCGGGGAGAGAAGCTGAGAAATGGGTCGGGACAAAGAGAGGGATAGAGGAGCGTGTGCTGACCTGTGCGGGTTATTAAGGCCAGGATTCATGTTATTGTAAACCCCAGAGAAAGAAAAACGCTTGGCTTTGATTCAATGGACACTCAGTTGGAATAAGGAGGCTCAGATGCTGATGGCAACATTGCCTCCCTGTTTAATCTTTTCTCGTTATTATAGGTGCACTGTAGACGATATGATACAAAATCCAGTTTTCAAAATAGACGCTCTCAGCTCCAGTGAGATTTCATTTAATCATTTATTTTCCTTTTTCTAAAGCAAACACCAATTTGCATAAGCTGTGGTTTGCAAACAGATCCAGAGTTGAGTTTTTGTTTTAAAGTTTTGCCAAGATTTTTTCTTTCTTTACAGCCCTAAAGTAACTCCCACTCTTACCTAATGAAGAGCCAAATTTAGCTGCTTTTCCACCCTTTTGATTGCTTCTTAATGCATTGCGGTGATAGCGAATAGATGAGTTTGTCTGCGTTTTGAAGACGCCATGCACCACCTCGCACCTTAGAGAGGTCTCCGTGTTATACTTAGCGATGCCTGACTGAGTTCTGTGAGTCGCTGCCCCAGCACTAATGAATCTCAGAAGATGGAACTGATGATGAAAAGGAAATATAAGACTGACAACTGTTGAGAGGCGGGGATGTGGAGATAACAGGAAGCATTTCTCTCCCCCGTCGCGAAACATGTCAGGGCCTGTAATGAGTCTTCCTGTCTCATATGAAATGAAAGCCTGCCATTATCACGACTCCATCATTCTCACATTACAAGTTAAATTACAGGGTGCTTTCGAACGGAGGGAGAGAGAGGTGGCAAGCTGAGGACGGGAAATCACCATAAAAATACCTTGCAGTTTCCAGATATATAGTCTCCTTAATGTATGTGTATTCCATAGGATCTCAAATCGAAAAAGGATATGAATTATATTTCCATTCATATTAAGCTAGGCATTTCAAAAGGAGCATTACCCATGTCATTAGAGTGCCAATGAAAACTCCATTATTAGCAGCAAAACTTTTGCATTGGCTCCCGCGAGAAAGATGAAGGAAGAAGATGAAACATTGCCACATGTAATTACCAGAAAATTCTAACTGTGCTTAACTAAAAATAGACACGATAAAAGTAACGGATATGGCTAATTTCTTTGACAGCACCAACTATAAGGGGAGAAAATATGGAGACAGTTTTGCTGGGTTGGACATTGTTTAGCTCTTACCCCTAGCTGACTCTCCACGGTCACTACATTATGGCCGTCAACATGAATTACATTAAAGTAGCGTCAGGCTCACTGGCTTTGATCTCAGCCGCACTTTCTTTAGCTTATGGTGATGAACCTACAAGAAACTCATCAGCACGACCAAAATGAGCAGCTATAATTGTCTTTACAAGGTCACAGAGTGATCCTTTCTAATTTGACGGCATTGTTAATTTCTTTCAGCTAATGTCGTTGGACAAACTTATATCACTGGACAAAGACGGGAGATGGGCTCACCCTCAGGGGGGCCCCGTTCCTTTCATGGTCTTAAGTCCAGAAGAAAGGACAGTATTGGAAAGAAAAGAGAGAAGTGAGGCTGGTGACGCTGTAAAAAAATACTATAAAAAAAAAAAAAAATGGAGAAAAAAGAGAATAAGACTAAAGTCTCAAGAGGTGTGCCAACAGAATATACACATATAAAACAATCAAATCTGTATTTGTGATAAATGTTCCTCTTCTTGTGTTCTTATGAAAGATTTAGGAAATAGCAAAAAACTTAAATTGGAGGTGTTCAGACAGGAAAAAGGTTAATGCTCTTGCCTCAAAAACCTGCTGACCTCGGGGCCTAATCTTCTGTCTCTCCATGCTCAACCTAAAAAAATAGGGGGAAAGAAAGGGATTAGCTCATTGTGTTTTGGGACATTGGGAATGGAGCCAGAAACCAGCGACTGAGTTCACACTCAAGCAATTAGCCCAACTACTGTGCAGTGCATGGTATGCTATCAATCACTGCACTTAGTCAGAGTCCTGTGTGTTGTGTGTGCGCGTGTGTGTGTGCGTGTGTGTGTGCGTGTGTGTGCGCGTGTGTGTGTGTGGGGGGGACTTTACTCTATCGACCGTTTATGAATTCATCGAAGGTTTCTGTGATGCAACCAGGAGACCAGTTTAAACTCTGAATCACTTATCAAATTAGCGTCTACCTTGATACGCGGCAGGGCTAAAGGTGTTGATGCATCACTTGTTCGGCTTTCAGCTGTTCGGCGGGCATAACTGTATTTTTGGCGTACTGTTGCGTCTGTGTTTGTGTCATTGAGCACACAGGCGTTCCCTGTATGAGCTCGCAAGAAATACAAAATCTGCATAAACTGCATCCCTGCTTGTAATGGGGTTTGCGCCCACATGAATCTGCAGGCGTCAGAGCTGGTTTCACTTGATAGCATCTCACGGAAAACTGAGATAGAAGATGAAAAGGTCTAAGGCTGAGGTCTCCGGGAGGAGAGATGGTGGTGTTTAATCAGGTCCTTCATTCTTCTCCCCCTGCTGTGATGAGCGTTGGGCTTTAATTCTGCTGCTCCTGTCTGCTCTGGCATTCGTCTGTTGCCATGGCAAAGGCACACTTATTCTCATTCCAGTGGCATTCTGCTGATTCTGAGCCCAACAAAGACTCACACATGCACAGACAATGGCACACATGAATTCTTAAATGCATGCATGTGGAACTGCTGAGTTCCAAATACACAATGCAACATACTTACATGTATATAAGCAGATGCACATTAACACACACTGCCACAGAACCAATTCACACTTCTTCTGTTTATCATGTGCAGACATGAGGAGCCTTAAGCCTCGAGCTTTCACTGACTTGAATGCAGATTCATGCTTCAACCATCTGTCGGCTAACAGCTCTCCATGTTGGCTGCATTTGTAATTTGGACCTTCACAGGCAAATATTGAATCACATCGCATCATATATCTCACACAGGGTATGTATACCCAAGTAAGTAGCCCCATCCGGGGACCGTGCCCCGGGCATCTGCCCTCGGCTTCTGAAGCAGTGTCTGAAATAGCAGGGATGGGAGGAGGATCAGGAGGGATGGATGAAAGTCTGGCAGAAAGAGAGAAAAAGGAAGGGAAGAGAAATGGGGGCTGCAAATGAAACCACAGAGGTATAGATGAGGGTTTGTATCAACTTTATGGCTTTGTTCTGCACCTGGAACAAACATCAAGGACCACTAAAAGTTACTTACTTAAAACGATACTTTGCTAGTGTGGGCTTGAAATGGTTTGTTGTAGTTACATTTTTGTTGGATACTAATCAGCTGACCTTTTAATCGTTTTATTAAAGCTTTAGACCTGCATGGTCTGAGTAGGCAAATCTTTTTCAAGTTAAGTTATAGAATAGATATTTATCTAGTCTTAATACAATACTCAAGTGCCATGTAAAAGAGTCATTGGTTGCTGCAATCATTCCTCTCTCCATACAAGATAGCAGACTTTTTTCCTCTTTTAGTGTATTTAAACCACCATCTTTGGAATGATTACAGCAACCAATAACAAGCTTTCGTGGGCGGCATCCCTGTTCTGTGTAAAACCATATATAAATTAATTTCTGGTAATTATGATGCCTTTGCACAGAAGATAAATAATGAAATGCTGTGTCCTCATATATAAAGAAAACAATTTATTGTTAAAATGTCGCTGCAGCCGTTTTTTTACGTGGCTGGGTGATACATCAGAGTTAATGTGATTTTATTTTATATTTATTATGGAAGGCCATGAGTTACTGAAAAGAGGCAAGACATTCACAGATAACAACTCAAAAAATCATCTCCAAATCTGTTTGATTGACCCAAACAACTCTTCTACTGTATGTACTCTTCTCTATTGAAAAGCTCCGTTACAACATTTACCATAACTGTTTATATCATGGTGGGTTTTTATCAAATAAACAAAAAAATCACTCCGGGCATTAAGGAAAATGCTCTGGACATACAAAGCTGAGAACACAACATCCTTTTTGTCCAGCACTTACAAACACACACACACACACACTCGATGGAGGCATATGTTTTGATTCTATGTCTAATATAAATCCATAGCGTGATGTACAGCTTTCCATAAACGTGGGCCGCTTGTGTCCGGCGGGCACAGTTATGCTCATATAGAGTTATAAATAGCTAATGTACACATGCTCTGTTTGCCTGCTGAAATGGATATTCTTTAAACAAACACATACTACATAGCAAGCTGGGAATAGGCAGCCGTGTAAATGACGGGTTCCACAGCGTGCTTAACAACGCGTAACAAACATTTGCTTACACAACGGCTACATTACATAAATAATGTAATTGCTGCTGACCTCCGGACACTGACAGTTTCTGTGTGAGTGCGTGTGTTTGACGCAAACACACATATGCTTTCTCAGTATAGATTGGTCGATAAATTGATTAGCTAAAAACAAACCACAATTTGTACTTGTAACTGCCAGCAACACACCCGGTGAGCCGATATTCATCTCTAACAGGTCTGTCAGCTCATGAATACAATGATAATTTGTACCACTAGAGGCCTGGACTATTGAGCGTAAACTCATTTACAGTACCTTGCTTCTTTGTGTGTGTGTGTGTGTGTGTGTGTGTGTGCGTGTGTGCGTGTGTGCGTGTGTGCGTGTGTGTGTGTGTGTGTGTGTGTGTGTGTGTGTGTGTGTGTGTGTATGTGTTAATCATTCATGTGTGGGCAATAGGGACTCACTCATCTCTGCCAAGGTCAGAGAAGGCAGCTGTATTCATTAACCAGAGCCACTGATTTTGCATTCAGAGGGAATTTTGATTGTGTGACTACAATGAAGACATTACAATGGGCAAAATGCGACAGATAGCAATGATATTTCCCAAGCTCATCAGTGAAAACGCTGGAGGGACCGTAAAGCCTTGTGTCTACTGTATAGCATAATTGTCCCCTCTGGAGTCAAACACAAAATAAACCAAGCTGTGATTGTTGCCTGTTGTTTACTGGATTTCACAGGAAAACCAAACCAAAGCTGTGACCTTACTCTTAAGTTGTGTGGCAATATGGCATTCGGATACTTCACAGGGCATATGTTCAGCGCTCTTGTCAGAAAGAAAATTGGCCAATTTAGCAAATAGTGATGTGAAAACTACTTTTGTAGAACAGACTGTGCCACAGCGTCATAGAGAGTGATGGAAAGAGAAAGAAAGCACTATTACGGTCTATGAGGCCCATTGTTGGCAGAAGAGTGGGATGAGAGAGCGATGCTATCGGTTTTATCAATCTGAAGCTGGACACACACACACATGCACACTTACAGCTGCACATACATAGATATACCACAAAGTTGAACTGAATGGGTGGATTGCTGGGCCCAGTAGATTAGAGATGAGATGAGAATCAGGGCAAGGCGATAAAGAATTGGTTGTTCTTTTCATTAGTCTTGTTCGCAGCTGAGTAGGAAAAGGATGGGGGGGGGGGGGGGGACGACAGAAGGAGGCAGGGAGGTAACGAGAGGGAGAGGAAGGATGGAGGGGAAGGAGGCCAGGGGCAGACAGATGGAGAGGTGGACGGAGAAGGGGAAACGAGATAGCTGGAGAGAGACAGCGGGATGGTGCTGACTGTTTGATCTCCACTATCAGATGAGGAGGTTGGATGCAGTCAAGGCAACTTGAGGTCAGATTAAAGAGAAAAAAATGAGTCAGTGAATTAAACAAAATCTTTCAATTCAAAAGTAATCCCATCAAGAGTCGCTATTTAATTAAATCTCTTTTATACACTCCCTTGTTTCTCAGCACCATAGACATTTTTTCCCATCGCATAGCTTTTTTTCCCATGGCATAACTCTTTCCCACACTTGTATAGGAATGAAAAACGTCTCTTTTAACCAGACTCAATGACTTGTTTCACTCTTATCAGCCTCCTGCGTCTCTGTGGTTTCTTTGCTGTGAAAGCTCGCCGCTGTTCTGCTTCGGTGAGAGCGCCGAGAGGGCGTTGGAGTTCCCAGGTCCTGTGTGCTGGCCTCCCTTCACTGCCCTGGGGGTAAACACTAGCCACTCGACCAGCGGACCTCTATGGCTTTTTACCACCCAGGCCTCCAAACAATGCCTGCAAACATCCAAGGCGAGAATGGGCCCTTTTTACGAGGTTGCTTTGGTGCTCCATCAAAAAAAAAGCTATATGTATAAATATATCAATAAATCTCTTTTCAAGTGGGAGAATGAACAGCGTTTTTCTGTTTTTAGTCTGTGTGATTGACTGATCTTCAGAGAGTTGAAATGAGGGTAGAATGCCCTCTAATGATAAGGGTGGGGGGAGGGTGTGGTGGTGGGGATGATGAAGCTGATTAGTTGATTACGTGGTGAAGGCTTCTTCTGAGCAGACTTTAATTTGCACGACAGGAAAAGTAATTAATTTCAAACTTCCAAGACCTCTTGGGGCCTTCAAAAGCTCACCAAGAGTAGCAAACAACAAAAACGGCAAGCCTTATTGTGAAAATTAGTTTATTAACTAAATTGGTTGATTGTCTGAGAGGCTTAAATCTGGGATTTCTCGAGCGAGACAATTTTGAGGATTTTTTTTTTCTTCCTCAGAAGCTTGTATTCATATCCGCTTCTGCTTCTGACGCACCACCAAAGACAGATTTTAACTTGATTTTAATTTTACAAACATCTGTTTGACATTTCCACAAAGGTTGATAACTTGTCCACGAAAATAAGTCTTTTAAGCAGCTGAAAGGAGAAAAAAGGGCAGCGCGGAATTGCACAAGATGAGGTGAAAGAGATAAAAAAAAATATCCCTGCTGGTTACTAAACAGTCAGTGTCACTGAAAATGAATAGCAAGAAGAGGGATGGAAAAGTAAGAAAAAGATGAGGGAAGAGGATGCAGGAAAAATGGTGTGACGAATGGGAGGATAAGATGAAGGAAGAGGAAATGAAAAAAACGAGATGATGATGGGAGAAGGTTAGAAGGATGAGAGAGATAAAGAGAGGAGACGAGGATACGGAAAGGTTATGAGAGGGAGGGATGCGGGGATGGAGGACAAAAAGTACGAGAGAGAGGAAGGATGTCCCCCGTTGTTTCTGACCAGTAAAGGTTTCATTACGCTGCTGTGCGATAACAGCAGCTGGAGATCGTCTGTGAAATCTAGACCGCTCCGTTATCCCTCTGCTTCCCGTATAACAATGCTGTTTACTGCTGTATCGCTTTACCCTAACAGTAACCTACCTCTTCAAATTACACTCAGGAGCACACGAGCACAACAGCAGCTCCACAATGGAACTGATAAGGAAACGGTACACACTGACAAGCACACACACACACACACACACACACACACACACACACACATACAGATAGAAACAAGCACGTGTAAAGAAACCTGTGTATAGTCAAGCTTCTGAGTTGCTAAGTGAGAGCAGTGCAGGGTTCCGGAAGTTCTGGAAATTCCGAAATGACTTTTCTTTACTTTTCTCTGCACTGTTACTGCAGTTTGCTAGCCTGACAAGCCAGACCCACATTAAGATGTTAGGTCTGAGAACTCACCATTGGCAGAGCTCAATCCGAGGGGCGGGATAAACGGTGGTCTTTCAAATTCTCTCTGCACTCATAGTCAACCAGAGCAACGCTAGTTGTTGATTAAACTTTTGCCGTATCCGGTCGGCAAAACTCTGAACACATCTTCCTTTTTTAAGAATGACTTAACCAGGGACTTCCAGAGTCGCGGCCAAAGCCGATTCGAAAGGCCGCTGTTCGCCAGCAGCAGCAGCCATCTTCTTTGTTTTCAAGTAGCAGGGAATTCACGCTGAACCGTCACAACTCTGCAGTCCTTATGTTAAGCCCAACCACCGACCCTATACACGGTGTGATTGGCCTGACCAGAATTTGGTTTCTCCAGCTCACAAGCCAACGGAGAGTTGCTAGACTTTACATTTGCTGCCGCTAGGGTGCGTCTAGATTTCTAGGCTAGCAATTTGGGCTTTTTAGGCAGTTTAATCAGTCCCTCCAGGATTTCGCGATAGCAACAATTGGTGTGACTCGCAATTTTGACCAATCACAGCCAAACTTTGCATCAGTATGTGACGCTGAGAGCCACTGACCAAGCGGGAGTGAGAACGGGTTGACGTAACATACGCACATCGCCAAATTCATTTCCTTGTTTCTGATATGAAGACGAGACGTGTGTGACTCGAACATCTCATTTACCAACGAAATGTACAGCAAAAGACCGTGCAAAACATTTCAGACCATCCTGCCAACCTAACATCAATGTATGCTGTAACGTTTTTTTCACTCTGAAGTCGCTGAAAGCTGCTGCTGTTTCAATCCTGTCGGCTCTCTGCAGCTCCCCCGGGCTGCTCGCACACACGGAGATGAGACGTACACGATGACCTAAATTGAGGACAGCTACGCTCGTTATTGTAAGTGCAATGATAAGTTAAAGTCCAATAAGTCCTTTATCAAACCGTATGAACGTGTGTCCCAGCCCAGGCCAGGATAGGGAAGTAACTAACAATGTAAAGATCAACAAGCAACTGACAGACATGTTCAAATTTGATTCATTAAATACATTTTTTATTTTTTTTCTTAAATCCACCAGCCATTTTCATATTATACCAAAATTTGCAGCATCCTGCAATTTTCACTGTCTCTCGCAACTTCATTGCAACAAAAATACAAAAGACAAAAAAAAATCTGGCATTTTGGGCCACAACAATCTCAAAATGAAATCCTGGAGGGACTGATTAATATAATTAAATTGGATTCTTGTGGATATTATTAAAATAAATCTTTCAAATGGGAACAATGGAATAAAAAAATACACATTGAGAAGCAGCATTTCCCCCCCACTTTGCAGCTGTATTACTGTGTGTTGGCTGGTTTCTGCAGCTATGTGTTGGAGCTACAGATCCTGAGCTCAGGAGCTTTGGCTTTCACGGTCTAACCACCATCACCTCACGGCCCATTCACAGCAATGATGATCTCTGCTTAAGACTTAAATAGATATCCATCTCCTCCTCATTCACCACACACACATGCACCTGATGCCTGGAAGATTTGTCTGTGCCGGTGAGAATATCTCACGCACGTGAGTACATTTATGCAGATGCGTGTGCGTGTGTGTGCGTGCGTGTGTGTGTGTGTGTGTGTGTGTGTGTGTGGATGAAATGGCTTTGACTGCATTTTCCACACAGCAGATAAGGATCAGAGGCGCCCTGATAGTAGGAATTAGGAGCGGGGATCCCATTGATCTCTAATGGACCGCTACAAGCCGTCTGAGAGCCCATCAGTGTATCCAAGGAAACATGACCCCACACACACACATACAGAAGCACACACTCACTCGCACAAAACAAATAAGACGGACAAACTCACTTGTGTTATAAATGCAAGAAATGTTACTGCTGGTATTAGGTTACACGGTCAAAATGCCCCCAGAATCAATGATGAAAGCTTAATTACGGAGGGTGAGATATGAGACTGTGTGTGTGTGTGTGTGTGTGTGTGTGTGTGTGTGTGTGTGTGTGTGTGTGTGTGTGTGTGTTTAAGTATATATGCATAAGTGTTCATGCACCAATATTGTTTTGCTGCAGAAAAAGAGAAACAGAGGGAGAGCTTGTGTTTCAAGGCTGAAAGTTTAAGTGAAACTGGAAGCTCAGTGGACTAGTGGTTGTCCCGAACCTTTGCCAGAAGATAAGGGACAGAAAATCAAATTACCTTTTTCCCACACACACAGTCATGCACAAGACCATAGTAAAGAGACGATGAAAAATGGCCTCCCAAACGTCTTGATATTGTGTCCCTTGTCTTTCATCGCTGATGAAATGAATGCATCCCTCTTGCCTCTCTTCTCCTCTTCGCTCCTCGCTTTCTCTTGTTTTCTGGCCTACTGGGCACATCTATTACCCTCTGATGAATGACACTGAGAATCGTATCTGTGCTTACAACGCTCACTGTACAGTGTCAGCAATTCATCCTGCGTCTGAATAAAAACTGTCAGCTGGGCCAGATGTCCTAACGTCTGCCTCACTACTTCTTACCTTAATTCAAGCAAGCACAGTCTAAAAGTCTGTAATAATCAAATAAACACACCGGATTTGGTATGGTTCAATGCAATAATAATTTCACTGTACTGTTAGCACAAATACAGAAAAAGTCAGGGCTGTTTCCGCAGGGAGAGGCGCACTGCATCAACTCTGTTTCTGCTTTCTCTTTTTTGCTAGTCAAAAGCCAACCCTTTTTGGGGTGCATTCATGCCACCTGGGAATATTGGGGACCGCCCCCGTGATTACGTTGTTTTTCCGACTGCCAGCGTTCACACGGTCGGGATGCGTGTTCTTCTTCTTCTGTTATATTAGTGTTTGGCATAACAACTTGTTGCATAACTGCCAGCAACTGTTGGGCGTAGCCTAGAGCATCAGGTATGTGAAAACATGGACACCACAATAACAAAAGATTTGCTGCTGTTTTCTTATGCGAGCATACAAACAGCACATCGCAGGTGTTTGTGTTATCTGCAGGACAACGAACGGGAAAGGACACGGATAAGGTGTTGCTTTTTTTTATACATAGGCCTATTTATGAATAATTTGAAACATGTTATGTCTGTGTATGTTTCTTGGCAGAGGCGTTTGTCCACAATAAACAGTTTATTGTCATTGAAATATTTTCAGTGAACCAAAGTCGCCTACATCAAACGTCAGTTGTCAACAAAGCGTTTTACCAATTGGGAAACTAAGTTAGCAAAATCTAGCCCCAGTTTCCCACCTCTGATTCCCACATGAAGTGACATGAATGATGACGTTTTCACTGGGAAAAATGTTTTTCCGATGCCCATGAACGCACGGTTAGCTCTGTGTCCCTCCCCATCTCCCAAAATGCGAGCTATGTTCCACCATTATATTTTCTTTAACCAATACATAACCTTGGTTTATCATTAACCATATATCATTATAACGTTATGTAACGTTACGTAAGGCGTTAGGTAATGTCATGTACTGTAGGACCCCCTCAAGAGCCTTGACTTCTAAAAAACAGATACCCTTATGTTTGCTTTTCATAGTGGCCTCTACCAGATTAGCCTCAAGGGGGCTTTTACTTCATTGTTGGATTAAAACATGGTTTACAATATTGTGTGATTAGATATTGATACAATACAAGCTTTAGGGTTGTATGATCTGCTTCAATAGGACTATGTTCATCTCTGCAGGGCCAATTAAAAAAAGAAAAGAAAACATTATCGAAAGGCTTTTCATGGAAATGTTGCAGTGTCCATGAGTTCTGCTGGTTTCAATGGCCAGAGCATATACAGTTTCAAATGATATTCACTTTTTCATGAGGGTGATATTATGAAATGTCTGAGGCGAGAAAATCAACCTCTCAAGGATAGTGAAAAACCTTTCAAGTTTACATTTAATTAGAGCTTCAGTTTTATCTTCTTGAGATTGAGTTTCTGGAAGGCTCTGTAAACAAAAACACTAATTAATATAAAAGAGTAGTACTAGTGTGACATTTTGGGAAATATGCTTTATTCTGTTGCTAAAAGTTAGATGAGAAGATTGATACCACTCTCATGTCAGTATGTTAAATATGAAGCTACCGCCAGCCGCCGACTATCTTAGATTAGCATAAAGACTAGAAACAGCTAGCCTGGCTCTGTATGGTAACACTAATGAGAACAGTACATTTTGTTTATTCTGTACAGAAACCAAACCAGTTTTCAGGGGGGTTACGTGTCAGACTAGATCTTGGCTGGGAGCAGTTTCCAGGCTTTTTCTTGTCAGTGTAAATTGAAAATCTCGGGATTTTAGACTGCAGGTCAGACTAAACAAGCAATTTGAAGGCGTAACTTCGGGCTTTGGGAAACTGTGATGGCCATTTCTTCTACAGTTTTCATATTTTTTATACCAGATGATAAATCATTAAGAAAATAATTGTTAGATGCAGCCTCTAAATGACTACAAACATCTTTATTCCAAAGATATTATCATGATTCTTCATTTCCTTTTGTTAAATAGTTGCTAAATTGTGCTATGGGACCCAAGTTGGTCTAACTTCAACAAAAGGAATTTACCAGCTGACAAATCAACTCGCTGGTTTCTCATTTGAAATTATAACATCCATGTGTGTATTACATCAGTGCAGTATAATGGCTGGTAAAACCACGGGTGGGGACCAAATGCGTCTGAACAATCCGAGTGGAATCCCAGCTGAGCCTCTAAGTGCTATTTTTCAATTCTAACTCCACTTCCTTTCCATATTTTCTCCACTTCCCTCTAAAATTACATTGACATGACATTGTGATAACCCAATACTACAATAGAAAAGGCTAATTAGGAGTGTTTAAGCTCCTTTTGTAATTAGCTAACTTGGAGTTTTTTTTCTTCTTACATTTCATCCTCAGAAGTTTCTCTCTTACTCCCCTGACACAAGTGGCAGCAGCTGAAACAAGATGAACTTAAAATGATCTTCACATGTTCCTTTCAGGCTTGGCTCTCACAGTCTCTCTTTTGCACTGAGGCTGATTTGACTTCTGAAATTGAGCGTTAAAATGGTTCTGATGGAGGAGTCAAACTTGGGTCTTATTGACTCGTGTAGTTCTGGACATCTTTACTGTCAGTAAAAAAAAATAAAGATTACACTTGAATTGGAAATAAAGTCGTCTGATGGGACAAAATTAATGAAAACAATGTATTTTAAAATGAGAAAACAAAGCCAGACAGTGAAATTGTTAATCAAACTGTCTGTTGCAAACATCGACAGACTGTTACTGGTTCAAATATGACCTTCTGCACTTGGCCTAGTTGTAGGTTTCCAGCCAGGTATCCCTTGGAATTATTGGATGATTCTGCACCTCTTGAACAATCAGTGCCAATGAACGCAAGGAGTAGCATGCCCTTTGGGTAGAGAGCTAAAAAGTAAGGTTAGTGTGGTAATATATGTTTGTTTTTATTTATTTTAGCCATTATGGCAGCATGGCCAAAAGGGCTCGAGGGATGACAATGCGGGTCTGTTGATCATTCCACCACTTTGTACCTGATTGAAATATTTCAATAATTTTTAGATGTTTCACCATGAAATTTTGTAAGGACAGTCATAGTTCCTAGAAAATGAATCCTACCGACTTAGCTGATTCTCTGGCTCATTCAACTCAAAGCACCGCTGTGCCGCCTCACAGAGTCGCTGACATGGCTTTAGACTCATAGTATTGTTTAAATTATAATCACAATTATTCCCTCATCCCTAAAGTTTTTTAGTTGTCAAAACTTAAAGGTGCTCTAAGCGATGTCACATGTTTTTTAGGCTACAACATTTTTTGTCACATACAGCAAACATCTCCTCACTGTCCGTTAGCTGCCTGTCCCCTGAACACACTGTAAAAAACCGCGGTCTCCGTAGACACTCCACAAACCCCAACAAAAACAAAGTGCGCCAACCTGCACCACGAAACATAACCAACAGTGTTCCAGCCAATAACCGACAAGAAGGATTTGGGGGGGGGGGTTGGGGGGTTAGGGGACAGGATGAGGAGGAGGGAGGGGCGAGCTGGCATCCGTTTTGTTTGACAATATTTCGAACGTCAACAAGAAGTGACATCAACCAACATCGCTTAGAGCACCTTTAACAATAGTTTATTTGCCATGACTGAATTTTCTTGTGCAAATAGTTTTTGCCCCGTCAGACTTTGTTGTAGCAATGTCACCATGTTACCAGATCTCAGCAATCACTTTGGTGAGTACAGTGTTATCATAAGTGACAGAGAAGTTGCCCGAAACATAAAAATAACACCCAATGTTGCAATAAAATATAGTTATCCTTAAAGGTATGCGTCTGGTGGCGTATGCTATTTAAATACAGTATCTGTCTTTATTGTAGAGGTGCTTAGATGCTTTAACAATAATGACTCCATGCTCGTTTATATTCAACCTCCACAAGTTAGCTTTATGCGTAACTTGGGTCAGTCCCTGCATTTCTCTGTGATATTGCATATATTTATTACACTGGGATTTATATAGCAAAGTTATTTTAGGCATATTCTTCAGCCACCCTGAGCAACTCTTTTTCATTCTATTGGACTTTGATTATCATCACACCATCCATCTACTCCTTTATCTACGCCTCACTCACTCTCTTTCATTTTCAGTCTTTTTCGCCACCACTTTTTCTCTGTGAGTGCTGGCTTAATTAAACGTGGCAGTTGTCTCCTTTTAATTTCAGAGTTTGCTAATATCATTAATAATGTATGGATATTCAAATTAGAATCTGCCCCAGTCGCTTTACAGCGTAAACACTATTGATCATGTGTTAATTAAGTTTTGAATATCATTGACGGGACGTGGAATCGGAGGCAAATATGAACATTCTCAACAAGCCTTTCCCATGCATGCGTTCAATGCTCAAAACCTTGCACTAATTAAAAAACACTGCTGATCCATTCACTCAGATAATTTTAGTCTTGAAGTAGTGCTCTTACTGCATGTCCCCAAAGAGATCCAAGCACACACAACACTTAATACAGAGTGCATAACAAAATAGTCCTGATCTGTTATTCAGCTGTACATGCATACCACCATTTACTTTCTATGATAAAATACATCTAGGCAAATTTACACACTTAGCCGGGAGACATATGAAGCTTTTAAGATGAGCTCACTGTCGTGCATAACAGCTGGTCTCCCATCACTGAAGGATTAGACCCTGACGCTACAAGAAAGTCAGCACCATACTTTAGGATCCAGCTTAACAAAACACGCACACCCTGCCAAAAACTCACCCACACAAGAATACAAAGATCAAAAACCGCTCAAACAAAACATGCATGCACAGACAAAAGCAAAATGATCCCACATATGTGCACAGTTATACATATATAACTTAAACACACATGCTAAGTGGAGGCAAGTAGAGCCACAAACAGCTAAGAGGGAATAGGCTTCACTGGGATTGGGGGCAGAGCCCACTGCATACCAAACAGGCAGGTACAGATGGTAACCTCAAGGCTAAACACACCCCAAGGGCCTGCGTGTGTGTGTGTGTGTGTGTGTGTGTGTGTGTGTGTGTGTGTGTGTGTGTGTGTGTGTGTGTGTGTGTGTGTGTGTGTGTGTGTGTGTGCCTGCTGTGTGTTGCTAAAGTGAGCTGGAGCAGCATTTGGTGAAAAAAAGGAAGAGGAAAAGGTCAAGTGCTTGTCCTATTGCTAACAGCCACTCCCTGCTCCCTGTCTCCCTGTCTTTATCTACATTCTTCTAACCATCCTCACCCTACAGCTCACACTTTCTCTCTATGGAAGGAGTACATGTGGCAGACATAAACATCTACTGTAGATGTGTCCTGATGTGGCTCAAACTCACACTAATACACACAACAAACAAAAAGGAGTGGAAAACACAAAGTATGCCCGTAATGGGTTTAGGAAAATGTCATTTTAAGTTAAGCTGATAGATCGATTGAGGTAGATAGGCACATGTACTATCTTTCACAGTTCAAAGGGCAGTTTTGGTTAGATAAATTAGACAAAATAAATCATTCAAGACATGGAGCACAATGCCAAAGTACATTACAAAGCAGACACCTCAAATGTACTAAAATCACCCCAAAGACAGTTAGAGCTGGAGAGTTTATTATCGCGCTTGTCAAAACATTCCTAAATTCAAACTCTTCAAGAGTTTTCATCCGCCTCCTGTTGCCTTCAAGTATAAAATCTTATTCAGGTGATGACAAGTGGGTGTGCATACAGGTCATTGTCTCTTTTCAAATAGAATAGGTAAGTAGATTTCTGAATGAACACAAAGTTTCTATGTCAACACTAACTGTTGCCATCCCTTTTATAATGACAACATTAGTCACCTTTTATGCGTTTCTATTAATGCAAATACATTGATCTCCATGCAAACATATGACCCAATACTTTGTGGTTTTCTTGCACAATTACCTTGCACACCAATGAGCCATCATGAGCAAGGGCTGGAGGAATGTAAGAGGAGAAGATGCAGCAACAAATGAACTGGTTTAATGAAGTAGTGAAGCGCAACATCCTTTGCCGTGAATACCCACCATGTGGAAACAATTTAGTGTCATGCCTGCACTCCTGTTACTACCTGTTATGGAAAGGTGACGTTGGATGATGTTCACATGTGATATAGGACAACTAAATGTTTTTGATAAAGAACTCATTTGTGTCAAGCTTGCATATCCTGTTTTTTTCTTGAAAGTATGGAGAATGGCTCTTAATCCTGAATAGACTTTGGAAGTATACAGACAGGAAATGCAACTGTTGTCATTGATAAGGTGTTGGTACTAAAACACTACTATTACAGAGTCAATTGACACCCCTAGCACCCAATGGAGTTAATGCACGTAGAAGCTATTTCAACACTTCTGGCTACTGTACCTACTTCTGTCTGTATGATGCATCCAGTGTGTGCAACAGACCTCAAATGACCTGACGGATCTTAATGTGATTTGCTTCTTCAGTAGTGGATCATCTGTTAGATGCCTGCTGTTGACAGATTGCAGATGTGGATAAGCACTTCCAGAGGAATGCTCTCCTGACCTGCCATTGTGTTGCCAAATGTTACCACTTTACTTCTCTCAGTCACAGTAGAAGTGAGTAATTGCACTCTTCACCCTCCATACAAGTAAGATTCACTTCCACACAGACATTTCTTAATTTCTGTGTCATGACGATATGTTCCCTCTCAAGTTTGCATCTGAGGAAAGTGAGTTCAGAACCTTATTTCCGTTGCCAGGGAGACGGCACTTTGGCAAAGTGAATGGAAACAGTTGGTGCTACTTCATGTACAGTGAGTGTTTGATTCAGAGTTCCTGCAGTTACCGTGTTCCCCGTGAGGCCTGAAGGTGGCATTTTGATGGAGACTCTTTTATTATCGTCTCTTGTGTTCTGGAATCCTGTTCAGCACTAATGAACATCGTTTCTTCAGCAGATAACGCTTACTTGAGATCACTGCAAGATGATGTGGAGAATAGATATTGATATGTCTTGCTTTGAAAGAGATTTCAGCAGGGTTTCCTTTCACTGTGTTCACAGTAAACACTTAGCTTATTTTGAAAGAAGAGGATGGACTAGACTGCTCGTGGAAGTGGAACAACAGGCATTGTTCGGCACTTGCAAACCCGCCGCTGATGTATTATGTTCATTTTGTACAACAAAGCAGTTAAATGTCACTGATTATTCCTTTAAGAGAGCTGCAGCCTTGGGCACCAAAGACATCAAAGGACTCAGAAACAAGCCAATGATCTGTTGACTGCTTATTTGAGGACCACACACACTTCAGTCCTCTGATTCCAGTCTTTTTTTTTTGACAAATCTTTGCCAAAGGTATCTTTACATTCTGTACATTTAACACTGAATTTGCAATTGTTTTGGTAACACACTCATAAGGCATACACTATACAGATTACAAGTTATAACTTATGGCTTCATCACTAAGTCATTTCTAAAAGCTTTAAAGGTGAGGAATAAACCATTATAAGAACAAGAGTTGTGGAAAAATCCCTTTGGCTTTGGTATTATTCCTCTTCTAGTGTTATGTAAAAAACTTCAGCAGCTGTTTTTTTTATTCATCTACAGAAGGGCCCCTGCAGACAATTTGACCACCTGCAGAGCTGCAGAGCATCTGGACCACAATCCACTTGCTTATAATTGCAAGCCTGAGGAGAAGAGAACGTCATGACCATTTAGAAGTGGCTTACTCACTTTCTAAAAAGCCATCCGGTCTGCAGTGATAAATAAGTCATCATTAGAGGTTGTTTGGGTTTCTCACGTCGTGATAATATTTCAAGGTTAATAAGAGAGCAAGTCACTCTAGAGATATAAGGGGATATACAGTATATATAAATATTGTTCTTATTAATGGCTAATTATCATACATTTAGTTCCCATAAATAGATATTTTTCACAGAAAACATTTTACATTTCGCAAAAAGAAAAGCACAGGTGGTAAATCATAGAATGAATGAATAAATGAATGTCTGGTGTTGTGCATGCTGGCTCACTGTCGCACTGTTGTGGCTTAGTGGGACACATGAATACAATGGATCGTTTATTTTATTAGAAACCCCTGTGCTCTGACTATGACAAGTCAAAATGTGTTAGAAATTATAAACCCTTTGCAGAGTATCATTGGTGGCCTTATTGGTGGTTCATAAATGCACAACACAGACATGTTATTTTTAAAGCAAATTCCATTCTCTTGTAATAATGCTTATGGAGTGCAAGTAACCATAAGAGGCTACTTGTTGGGTCGATTTCGCCCATGTCTGGAGTTTTTCTGTGACTTGCTGTGTTGCCTCTAAGCTGCATTAACTGGAACATCTGCTTAACGGGACAGATTGAAGCTTTGCTCGTTCCTGAGTTCTGTTGGATGACAAAATCAATAACGGTAAAGGGAGGGGGAAAGAAACGCATGGCAGTTGTAGCGGTGAGTGAAGAGATAACAGTTTTCCATGATGGCTTGTTGGACTAAGGTGTGAGTGTCTTATTGATTGGTGATGTCATTTACTGTAACCGCCACTGCTTTTCCCAAAGGGCTGGTTTTTATTTCTTATATATTTCTACTGAGGTCACACTGGCACTGGTGGTAGCTCATCAGACTAGTATATGTCTTTACTTTTAATAAGTGAAGTCAATGTAAGCCCTGCCTTTTTCCTCAGTGGCTGTTTTTTTGTTTTCTTTATTCAACCTAAATTGAACAGTGTCTGGTTAGATTGTCTGCTCTATGTTAATGTCATTTAGACCCTTTCAGAATTGTTTTTTCTAATATATACCTTAATTACATTATATTAATGGGAATATTAATGAAATTGTAAGATAAATAATTAAGGGATTCAGGAAATATTGAATGGTTCTCACACAAGTTAAATGAACTGTTTTTGCTCTGGCCCTCAGCCTTATCATAACACAACATCACACCCCTACACCTGTGGATTCATTTGAAGTCTTACACCCATGACACAGCAACATTGTGTCCTGTTCCACCCAGTTAATCTGTCCACAAGCTCACCTGCTGTTTTATTGCCCACCAGTAGGAGGGGCTGTTGTTGTGGTAACAGTGAAATGGACCTTAGATATCTAAGTCATTCCCCCTGCTGCATGAAATAGAGGAAAGTTAATGCTGATAAGACCTTTCTCCTCCCATCTTATCTGTCCGGTAAATCATAATGTATTTGTTGTTCTCGCTCTCTCTCTCTCTCTCTCTCTCTCTCTCTCTCTCTCTCTCTCTCTCTCTCTCTCTCTCTCTCTCTCCCCTGCTGGATCACAAACACTCATAGTAAGCAATCCCAACTTCTAGGTTTTGTTGCTGCATAAGAAGTGTGTTGATTTGGGAAAAGTTGCTGGTGTTGCAGTTTCTGTCGTGTTTGTTTGTGTGGGCACATGTGTGTGTTTGTCTGTCAGTGTGTGCAAGCCTCTCAGTGAGTGTTATCCTTTGTGCGAACAGGGTTGTTGATGGGGGCTGGGACGGTGCAGGTTGACATAGCGCTGAGTTGCATGGGAAAAGAGAGTGGCGTGCTGTGTTTGTGGACTCAGACAAGCGTGGGGGCAAACCGAGTTCGACAGGAGACATCATAGGCAGAACAACAACAAGATTAGGAATCACCCCTCCCACTTTTTACCCGCTCTTCCCCTCTCCCCTCACCAGCCAGCTGTCCATGAACTCGTCTTTTAACTTCACCCCGTTCTTTCTTTTCAATTCTCCTCACCTCTCTTCTTATCCACCTTTCTTTAGCTCTCCACCTTTGTCGTCTTATTCAACACCACCTCCTCACTGTCTACCTGACAGACCAAATATCCATCTAACTCACCGTCTGCTCTGATCTCACAGACTTTTCTTAATTCATTTAATTTTTACATCATCATGTTCACTATTTACCTGGTATGTATTTGACGTTTTCTCAAACAGATGGTAATGGTTACGCAATACATTTATCCATATAAGCGTGAATATTTTTGCACATGTCGGGGCTGAATTCAACATTCTCTCTCTCAAGAGAGTCACACTGATTCTCTTTATAGAGGAGGCGATGAAAAGTTCTATTTGCGAGCAGAATCTGCCGCTGTTGACGTTCCAACGAGCCAGGGGCATTTCATTCCATTTTCAATGAGGATTTTTATTTGAGGGATGATACAGAACAATATGTGATATCACCCATACACTTGCACACTCTGCCATAAACAATGATTGAAAGTGTTCTTGTACTTCTCCGACCTCCATGTGTTCTTAATGCAATTTGTGCATTAAGAACCTGAGTTGAAAATCCAGGAATTTGAAATACCGCAAAAAGGTGGAAAAGGTGGTAAAAAATAAAAAGTTTAATGGCACCCAACTAAAGAATTTACGCCACCAACTGTTTATCTCAATGCATTTCACTCCTAATATTCACATAACTGTAGTGAATTGAAATGCTCATACAGTACATTTGCATTTTCTTTTGCAGATTTTCTGAAAAGCAAGTCAAAGTTTGTATAGAAAGAAACTTGACAAGTGTTGTGCAATGGCGCCCCATTCCTGAATTTCAGAAATTCTATTATGCTGTTGTAGTATATATTCTAGTTGGAAACTATGCCAATATGAGAGTTAAGGAATTGCATACTGATGTACTTTGGTTACTTTTTTTACAGTTAGTTACTAATTATCTGATGTGCATGGACTAATACCGGTACAGTTAACAACACAACAATCCTGTTTTAATGTGTTATGTATCTACATCGGCAATTCATTGTTCTTTAAATAGGCTAGTTGTCCTTTTCCTTAAAAAGACAAATATACAGCTTAATTTGCCTTTGCATATTATGCACACGACTTGGGAGGGAGGGGGCCAGCGATTGTATCAGGGTGGCCGTGACCCCCTCCCTGGCCACCCCTTGGCGGTGCCACTGGTGTCGTGGCTCAGACAACCATACAGAAACAGTTTATAATTAAAAATTCTTTCTCTCATATTATGTTGGTGTCTATTATGAGCCTGGGTTACAAATTCACAGATAACCTTTGACCAGCCATACATTTCTCAGAGATCACTTTTAAGACTTCTTGTCCATTGTTGCTTTCAGACTAAGGGTTACAGTTAATAATTGTCCTTAGAAACTGGAGCTCCCAGAAAGTATCATGACATTGACATAATTTCTATGTAAAATTTGATAACTTGAGCCTGAAATTCAATTAACTTGGTGCTAAACTAAAACTTTAAACAGAGAATAAAGCATTCTTTTCTGCTGAAACCCTTCATTATCTCAAATATAAATTAATCTTGAAGAAAATGAAGATGTTGGAGGATTCTTATTATAATGATCAAGGCAATATTTTGAAGTAAAAACTTTTTTTTTTAAAGCTGATGTGTAACTTCATAATTACCTTGAGGTGTCCTTCCTCCCGTCCTGCCCTCTCCCCCTCACTGGTTAATGACCTTTTACTATGACAGACAGACAGATGACTCCATTTTACCCCCTCTGTGCAAGTGTCAAAGGGATGATGAAATAGAAGAAAGAAAGATGCGATGAAGAGATGAGGAGCTTAGCGGGATTTGACAGAACACTGTTGAAGAGGAGCGGAAGCCGAGAGGATGGATGGATCAGCAAAAAAGCAGACAGGAATGATAGCAGTTTTTGTTTGTCACTCTAAACTGGTCTCAATAGCCTCTTTCACACACAGGAAAAACAACCTTTGCTAGATTAATTTATTGCTTGTTCTCACCTCTGACACCTGCAGCTCAACTCGACTGGTGGAGCTGAAAATAGGTACGGTGGACATTATTTTAAAAAATAACGTTTTTCAGTTTAGTATCTAGCACAGATTTTTTCCAATTCAGGGTTACACCAATAAGTCCAGCCCTCTTGTCATGAACACATATTCTAACATCACTTCTGCACACATACAATCTGTATTTATGTATTTATGTTGTTGTCAACAAATTGACCAAAACCATAAATGAATTGACCCTAATAACAAGTGTTGCTTTTATAACCAAAGCTTTATATAACTCATTCCTCATAGAGATCCAAAACACCAATGAGCCACACTGTTTCACTAGTTGACATGCTTCTTGAATTTCAATAAATCTGGGCACTATAGTTTATTTTGGGTCAATCCCATATACACAATCCTGGTGCCGTAAAACACGTACTAAAGCACCGAATGCACAGCTGAAAGTAGTCCCCAGCAAATACACCATTTACTCCCGTTTGAGTTACATTGGCTAAACTACAGTACCCAGCTGTTTTAGGAGATTGTTTAGTCTTTCTTAATCATGAAAGTATATATATATTTAAATTTGTGATATATTTTTAAGATTTCAATAGGAATTGATGCAGACAGGCAGGGGAAGCTGAAAACCTCCAGCCTTATCCTGTTGAATTTTTTTGACATGTATGCTACTTTTTTTATACATTTTAAGTACAAGGACATTTCCTTCACATTATGACCAATATTTGATTTCATTTTTCCTTCCAATTTGGTGGCAGTGCAGGAACATAACAGGAGGCTGAATAACTTATAGGACACCTGCACTTATTACACACCTGCATACAAGCTCGTCAAATGTAGCCTGAATGTAGACAGGATGTGGCAACATCTCTGTCTTGGGTCTTCACAAGAAAGACATTCAGAAAGAAATGTCAGTGCACACCTTATACTCTATCCCTATACCCCATGGATGCAGAAAAGAACTTTAACCAAACAAATGAATGAATGATAAATAAAGTATTATCGATTTTATGAAAAGGAAAAAAGTATATGGAAATGGTTATCAAATAAATGATAACAAGCATTCCCTGGAAACAATTTTGGGCTCTATTTCACATTCAGACATGATACTTTTATAGGTAATTTCCATAATATTTACCACAAAGGTTACAGGTGTAAAAGGGGTTGTTGTATGGCTGTCATTTAATGTAATATTAACTGAAAGGTGCCCTCTGTTTTTAGATTGTAGAATCAATATCCACATCTCATTTTCTGGTTTTCCATTTCGCAAGATCCCCAGACCCTGATGGAGGCTGGAGCAACTTAATCAGCAGTTTAAGGAAAACACTTTTGCTCCTCTGGCTGACAATGAAGGACAATGAAGACAGCTGCTGTACCTTTAGCTATGTGATATGAGCCCAGTAGGAGCCCGTATTTACATTTCAGTCAATAGAGTATTCACTCATCTGTTTGAATGACCTTGTAACGTCGGTAATCCCTGCTTCACAATGAATAAATACATAAACAATGACATTTCATCTGCTCCTAGTTGTTCATTTTGAAAGAAAGTGAGACAAGGAAAAAAGAGGGAGGTGTGTGTGACTCAGATTTCACAGTAATTCACCGACTGCTAATTAATTTCACTCTCATATAGAGTGCAGATACTATTGTTTGTTACAACGGGGTAGTGACCGTAATAGGCCAATCCATAAAGTAGCTTGTACAGCAAACAGAAAAGCAATCAATGTGTCTGACCAATTATCATGCAGCCCCTTATTGCATGTAGTATATGTTGCATGTTCTTAAAGGACAATTCTGGCGCAAATTGAACATAGGGGTTAATAACATATGTGTACCGAGTCGAACGTTCTCTGGGATCTGTTTTCATGCTAATTGAATGTGTCTCTAGCTTGAAACAAGCTACTGCAAACTGGGGGTTAGCTGCTAACGCTAGCTTTCGTGGCACAGGGTAAATCACTATTTGATACCACTAACAAGGCTCAAAATAGCACCACACTTAAACTGTAGCATAATGATGGTCCCTACATGCAAACCGAAGCATTGAGAACTTTGTAAGTGTACAGACAGTTTATTACAAAGATAGATTATAAAGATAGTAGTGTTAATGTTTACTTGTTAATGTTTGAGCCTTGTTAGTGGTATCAAATAGTGATTTACCCTGTGCCACGAAAGCTAGCGTTAGCAGCTTTCCCCCAGTTTGCAGTAGATTGTTTCAAGCTAGAGACACATTTGATTAGCATGAAAACAGATCCCAGAGAACGTTTGACTCAGTACACATATGTTATCAACCCCTAGGTTCATTTTGCGCCGGAATTGTCCTTTAACAATGAGTTAACAGAAAACCCCTAAAACATAAGCTGTGAGTGCAATATGTGTGAGCACTGTGTTTTTTCCTCTTCAGTATTAGTTCCAGCTCTGCAGAACACAGAGGCAAAGGATACAGCAAATTTCAAAGAGCAAAGAGAGAGAGAGAGAGAGAGAGAGAGAGAGAGAGAGAGAGAGAGAGAGAGAGAGACAGAGTGAGAGAGAGAGACAGAGAGAGAGAGACAGAGAGAGAGACAGAGTGAGAGAGAGAGACAGAGAGAAAGCTGCAACCTGATGTTTTATTCAGAGATGAGTTCAGTTCACTTCACTCTGCTATAGTGATTTATATAGGGCCTGTTTGAACAAATGAGGATTTCCCCCCCTCCCCCTCTGCAACGCAAAGACAAAGACGAAAGTAGGAGAAAGCTATTTGCAATTTGGAGCATCAATAAAAATGCAAATAGTCGGAAACCATTTCTCTGCTGTGACAATGGAGTTGTGGTCATTGCAGCGCTCAAAGACAGCGAGACGGATAGACCCGTCCGAATCCAAAACCCAGAATTCTTCATCTTTAAACTGAAACACTCAGACTCACAAAGGAAAGCAAGTGCTGCTATTTTGTAAAGATGGCCATGGCGGTGGCTCTCTCTGCACAGGAGCAGATGTTGGACTGACATTCGTGGTGAAGGTGTGACTGTTGACGTGGGGAGCAAGCCAAGGCCTGTCACTCAATCAGTACGTACAAGGTGTCCTTGAGGAAAAAATCTGGAGAGACAGGTGTTGAAAAGCTCACAGCTACAACATTTTATTGATAAATAGGCAAACTTGTCTTGGCGTGTCAGAAAGTAACTATATTTACACAAGTACTGTTCGTAAGGATGATTTTGAGGTACTTGTACCAGGACTAACTAGCGCTACACTGCCTTAAAAGATTAAAGCTGCTTCTTCATTTCCATGTCTTCTACCAACAAAGATCATCAACAGGCAAGGATGCTGGCATTTTGCCTGGGACATGCAGCTCAGGCTTTAATTTATGTGATCATCAAGTGCATAATCAACATGCCTTTCACAGGTTTATTGTTATAAAACAAGTAAGCTACAAACCGTTTGCCCAAGACTGGGTTTTTTAACCAGCTCATATTAATTAGCTAATATTGGCTTAAATATCTAATGTTAATAGCTGATAAAAACTGCTAGAGAAAACAAAAAAGGTTGGCTATTTATGTAGCCCAATATCACAAATTTGCCTCAAGGGGCTATTCAATTTGTACAGTATACGGCAACCTCTATCCTTTGACCCTTAATTCAGATAAGGAATCGAAAAAAAATGATTGGGAAGCTGTCTGAAATCCAGGACCCATTGTTTTAAATAAATTGTAAAGATTTTGGGTGGTAAATCTGCCACTGCTATCATTTTAAACTGCACATGTGCTGTGCAAGAATGAGCTTAGTCTTTGAGACAAGCAAAGTCTACTGGTATCAGTCAGACAATCCATCAGTCAGCGAGCTCTTGCAGGCCTTTTATTCAAAACTTTGAACAACACAAGTACAGGAGCAAGCGTTCACATGGTACATACGGAGAAACCATCCCGTTACTTCACAGTACAGTCGCTGTATCGGCTTCTGATGGCAGCGGGGGCATAAACAATGAGACAGACACATTAGGAAGCATGTGAAGTCAATGAGAGTTTTTCTTTTCCCTGACTTGGTGTTTCCATGCTCGCTGATTCTAGCTCTGTGTGGAGTAAGTGCACAGGTAAGCTTCCAGTTTATTGGTCCAGACTGAGATGGAAGAAATTCTTGATCGGCTCTGACATGCAGCCCAATGATTTTTTTTGTGTGACTGTGCAAACAGAGAAGCAAACATGGTTGTTTTTCAAGTGTGCGTACAGACACACACGCAGGTGTTTGTTGCAGTTTCACTGAGATCAGAAGGAAAATTCCATCCTTGGGGTGAAAATGTTCTCCACTTATCCTGGTATTCTAAACCGTCTGTCTGCAAAGTTTTGAATATTTCTCTGAATATTATATTGCTAAGGAGCTTATCAGACAATAACAACAACAAAGTCACAACTCCTACATCACCTCTGAAATATTACGCGAAACCTACAAGTCACACTGGAGCACTCTTGACCCCCAGGGGAATTTAGGGATTAAACATAATCTCTTTCATTTCCAAAAACCTTCCTGTCCCTTTCTTATATTTTGTGTAATTTCCTTCCTCCACTCTCCGATCTGTGTGAATGCATTTATGCACATAAAATGTATTCATGCATATACAATGTGTGCAAAGATTTCCAACGTGCATAGACTACAAACTCTGCTGTAAGCCCTACCTTTCTGTTAACTGCCTGTGTCTGTGTGCATGTGTAAGAAAGTGTGTGTCCTCACTGGCTGGCAGTAATGCACTAGAGTTTAGGCAGAGTGAATGATCACTCTGTTTATAGGGATTTGATTGCAACCCAGAAACCAGCCCACATTCTCCGTCTGTCAGCTGCCAGCGAGCAGCCTGGCGTCAACATTTTACTTCCTGAATTTCTGCCTTCCTTTCCCCTTTTCGCTTCTCACTGCTTCTCTCTCCTTTCTCCTAATTCTGTTTCCCGCTACCCTCCCTTTCTCAACAAATGTATTTATTTGTACCCCCCCTCCCACCCTCATTCTTTCTGTATGCTCTGATTTCCCTGGGAACTCAGCAGCAGCAGCAGACGTATGCCTTCTCTTCTCAAAAAAACAACAGGCGCACACTCACTTGAGCGCACATGCAGGCATACACACATGATTGTTCCATGTGGATTACCTGGGAATGACGAGGTCTGGATATCATAATTTAAATATTTGTTTAGTCAGAGCTCCCAGTCCCCCAGTATGTGGTAACAGAAGTTTATGAGACCAAATTAATTATCTGTGCCAGTTCCCACAGGACAAGAAAAAGAAACGGCTCATCACAAATTTGTACAGAAGATTGAAATGTTAGTCCCCTCTGACCTGAAGCAATGCTGTGTGTCTGCAACTATGTACGTGTGTGTCACTCTGTGTGTCTCTTTTTGGCACAAATGTACGTATGTTGTGTGGAGGAACTTCTGGCCTCTATTGTAATTACTTTTGTCTAGTGCCATGGTTCAACTTTCCTTTTTTGGAACTATTTCTGCACAATTACCGGATGTTGAGACAATTGTTAGCTATCAACAGCAAAGTTTACTGGGTAGATACTCAAGAATGTCTTCAATGTGTTTAAGGAAAGTAATAAAAGAATGCATTGAAACATGCAGACACGCACACACACACACACACACACACACACACACACACACACACACACACACACACACACACTCACACACACAAAGTAGCCATCATCCACTCCTACTGAACCAGAAATAGGCACGCATCCCTTCTCTGCTGTCTCAACACAACATTGATATACGAGTTAGCTGTGATGTGTGAGGTTAAGTACAAAGACAGTTGATGCTGACGGCAGCTCATGGTGGGCGGGGGGGAGGGGGGTTGCAGGTAGGTAGCGAGGGAGAGGTTAGGAGAGTGGGTGTCCTCAATGATTCATACAAGCTTCTCCCAGAACCGCCGCTGCGGTACTCAACACCAGCAGTGGGATATGATAGCGTCTATTGATGTAAAGAGTTTGTCTCTGTTCCCATGTTGGAAAGATCAGAGTTATTGATTTGGCCAGATAGCTCACTCAGAGTAGGTGTTCCAGATACCTGGCCTACCAGCTCATTTTATTTTAACGCAGCAACGCAGGACCATTAACTGTGACGGCGTGGTGGGATATCACAAAGAAAGTCTTTATCCCTCGGATCCCCTGCTTCGTTTCTATTCATCTACATTGTTTCCCACCTCTGCTGGCCTTTCTTGCTCTTGTTCTCCCTGCTCCCTCCTTCCCAGGCCGCGTATAGTATGAGATAAAGAGTCGGTTACAGAGGGTAGGCTGGCAGGACCACTGTTTATGGACGTTTGAGCCCAGTCTCTGGGAAAGGTAATTTCACGCTTGCTGGTTCGGACTCCAGTCCCAACGTTGTCCCTGTGATTAATTAGGCTTTTTAAACGAACAAACCAGGAGCCAGGTGAAGATGTTAATTATCTCATCGTTATGCAGATAGAATATAGTCACGGCCCTGCAGCACTAGTTAGCACGGACGTACCCATATGCATACATAAAGGCTGACATAGACCTTCTTGCACAGAAACATACACTCATATACAAATCAACATATAAAAGAGCGTGTGATGTCAGACATAGAGATAACACTCTTCAAATACTTGCCACAAGCAGCCTTATATCATTAGGCAATTAGAAGCGACACTGCACTGACTTCAACAATATCAGTAATGATCCAAACACACCACAGAGTACAATATCTGAGCCATCCAAAGAAACAAACAAGCATACAAGAATTCTTTTATAACAGGCTGGAAACCTGAATCATCCACTCACAGTCATCCTTATTATATAACATCAATAAGATATATCAGTCTGGGTTGTTGAACTTAATATAAAAAGGGGAAATGGATAATGTGGGAAGCGTAATTGTTTTTAGGAAAAGAGTGATGTTTTCTTTATTAGTTGTGTGCCGTTACAAATTTTAGTAGTATTTGTTGTATTTTGATTAGCTTCTATTTCTATAATGTATTTACAAACCAAGTCACACACATAAAACAAGCGAACACACCCACTGCTGAAGACTTGGTGATAAATCTCTGGAAAAAGTTAGTAAAGGACCTTCAGTTGGGGTTGTTTGATCAAACTACTGTTACCAAGGATGTTTCGTGTAGGGACAATGTGAGTCCCTACACGATGTGCAGTAGCTGCCGTCTTTGACAGCTAGCTACGGCAACACCACTTGGACAAACTATAGTTACCGCCCGACGCAATACGAAACGCAAAACATATATAAACATAGGCCTATATATTTTTTTTATTTTCCTATTATTTTTTATGGGCAGTTGTTAGTTGTTTTAAGCCGCTACAGAGCTCCGCAACGCCGGTTACAGAGCTCCGTCGTATAAGCGGAAGTTGGTAGTTTATGGGCTGAAATATGTGCCACCAGAAACTGAATTTTAATCATTTATATTTGAATTTGAATTGCTAAACTTGAATCATTGCATTGAAAAACTGAAACTGAATAGTATAATTTGAAATTGAATTTATCTGTTTGGAACTGAAGTCCAATACAATTTGATCATCACTGAAAATCCAACTCTGTATATATCTTCACATTCAGTTCTCACTTGCTAGTCGTCTAATGTAATTGTAAATGATTTGTTTATGCTCACGGATGAAACGAAACATTTCTACAAAATAGCTATAACATTAACAACAGTTAAACAAAAGATCGTTAGATCGTAGATATATGTTAAATTGTCATTATTTATTGAAATGTTTCGTTTCATCCGTGAGCATAAACAAATCATTTACAATTACATTAGATGACTAGCACGTTAGCATTATTTCAGCTATCATTTTAGCAACGCAGCAACGAGCGCTGGAGCTAGTCTACAAACAGCAGTGCGTACAATAACGACACATTTTTTTTACTGTCAGTGAATAGTAGCTCATAGTGAATTATGCTAGCGGATGAAACGAGTGAATGAATTGGAATTGTGAGAACTGAATGTGAAGATATATAGAGAGTTGGATTTTCAGTGATGATCAAATTGTACAAACAAATAAATTCAATTTCAAAGATTCAGATTCAAAGATTCAAAGATTCAGATTCAGTTTTTAATGCAATGATTCAAATTAAACAATACCATTTCAAATTATGTGATTCAAAATCAGTTTTTCAATGCAATGATTCAAGTTTAGCAATTCAAATTCAAATATAAATGATTAAAATTCAGTTTCTGGTGGCACATATTTCAGCCCATAGTAGTTGTGTTCAGCCACCAATAGGTGACTGTGAGCATGGTACAGGCACCGCCAGACAACGGTCCTTTCAGGGGCTGTGGCAGTTGAGTTTAGGCCAGAAAAAGTCAGCGTCATTCAGCCACGACAGTTGGTTAACTTAAGTTAAGTTTAGAAAAAAAAGATCATGGTTTGGATTAAAACACTCCCGAGGAACAAACACACATTTCCTAGGTGAAAGTATTTAGTTTTCGCACTTCGTCCAAGTGGTGTTGCCGTAGCTAGCTGTTAAAGATGGCGGCCGTTCTGCACATGCACGACTCACATCGTGTAGGGGACTCACATCGTGTCTTGACACGGTGGATTAAAAAAACATAATGGACTCTTCAGAAGAGGTAATTCTCTTCACTCGAGCTTCTGCGCGGGAAAGTCGCTGGACGACACAATCTTCAAACTCATTTGGCAATGGCTTGAATGTAACGGACGTTTATTAATATCAAATAGTTACGCAATATTGGACAACAAATTCAATGATAGTGATTACAAATAAGAAAAACCTGAGATATCATAAACAAGAGTTAAACCACAGGTGTTGTAAAGACGAATTAAACTGGATTTACACAGGTATTGACTAACTGTCAAATGACTTACACTGCCCCCAAATGGCTAGAAGAAACAAAGTGAATGATCAACATTAAAGGTTCCCTGTGGAGTTATTGACCTCTATAGTGCTACGGAGCTGTTTAAGTGGGTCCCCATTGGTTTCACACTATTCCACTAATCTGCAGGTGGACTATGACATGCCAAGAAAAGCTGCAATGCGCCAGCTATGGTGCTGTGTTTTGTTCCCGACTGCAAACAAAGTGCTTTGAATTCTGACTGGATTCTCCTCCATAACAACAGGGGCCAAGGCTCATGGGAATTGTAGTATTTAGACCTTGTCTAACATGTCAAACTGACGGAAAGAAAACATGATTTTGGATCATTATTCTTTATCCAAAATCCCACGATGCAATGTGTCACATTTTACAGATGGGAAATTTGTGCAAAAAGGATCGTCTATTACATAGGGAGTAGTAAAAATGAGCTAATGAGGGAGTGATTTTGAACACAGCCAAAATGTAAACTATATTCCTGGAGCTCAAGTTAACTCAAAACTTTAATTATTCACTTAAGAGATATTCTCTCAGCACTAGTTTTATCACAGTAGGTGCCGGTTTTGGTCGGTTTTGAAAAAGTTAAATTTTAAGATGAAACTGTTGCGATGAAAGTACAGTATTTATAACTTCTTTTTCTCACTTTGAATTTGGCAAGACTATCACATGGGACTAAAATGTTAATCAATACACTAAAACTTAAAGAATTGAGCGCAGCTTTAATGAGCAGGTTCTCTGATCTGCTTTCAGTCATTCTCACTGTGCACCTCTGAGAAAAACAGGTGTAGGTCTTTTTTAGCAAAGCAGAAAGTTTACCACTACATTTTCTCTAGATGAACAAAAAAACTAAATCCTTTTTAGTGGGTTTAATTAACAAACAACATGTTTAATGCTGTTGATCCAGCCACACAGAGAGTGACCTTTCAAGACGAGTCCAGCTGACGCTGGTGTGTTGTTTGGAGTGTGACTCTGCCTCTCTCAGTGTGAACTAGCAGCAAGCAGACATCAGACAGCCTATTAAAGACTCAATTAGACTGCCTGCGTATTGGATTCCTGTGGCTATCTGTCCTATTGAAATACCATTACAGGGAGACAGAGGAGGGAAACGAGAGATAAAGAGCAGAAGATAGAGGCAAACACACAGAGGCAAAGAGAGAAAGAGATAGAGAGAGAGAGAGAGAGCGAGAGAGAGAGAGAGAGAGAGAGATGGATAAAGACACAGGGGGGAGGCTGAATGAAGCGCCCCTGGCATCAAAGAATGATTAGAGCTTGGCCAACATAATGTGATCTCACACACAGAAGTTATGGCCTCGGTTTTTCTCATGTCGCAGTACAAAAGCTGACATTACAGATAGCTCGGTGGCAATCCAGTAATGCACTGTAAGAACGATACAGTCTTCCAATTCAATAAAAGCCTCACTGATGTATTTTGATAACTTATAACAAATTACTTTTATGAGAAAAAGCCTGAACATGTGCAGCACATTCTGTCAAAGTGAAAAACTACAGAATTTAACAATTAACAATAATAGGAATATGTGTTTTCAGAGCTCTTTTTTTTGCAAAGTTGAGGTGTCTGTCTTTGTCTCTGCTTTTCTCTCGCTCACTTTGTTTCTATTTTTGACGCCAAATTAACAGCTGTCTCTCACTCGTTCCCAACTCTTTTGTCGAGAACTGCAAAGTACATTCCCCTGTGGATTTTTTCTCATTTTCTTGTTGTACAACACAGAAATGTCAAAGTGAAAATAAATACTATTTGATTAAAGTAAGTGCAAATATAAAACACAAAATAATTAGTTGCATACATTTTTTACTCCATTCGTGGCAATATTTAGTTGTTACATTGACGCTGCAAGTGATTTTTTGAAATCCTGCAGCAAATTTTTGTTTAGACTGAGGCCAGGACTTTTACTTGACCACTCCAGGACATTTACATTCTTGCTTCCATGTAATTCCTGTGAAGTTTTTGACTTTATGTTTTTGAGCGTTTATTCTTGATGGCTTCTCCTTGAGCCGCTGTGGCTTGGATTGCAACTGTATATCACTTTGGACAAAATAATCTGCCGAATTATTAAAAGTTTACTTGAAGGTATCTATATAAGAGTGACATGACACTGTCATGAACACATGACACTTTCATGGCACATGAACCCTAACCCTAACTCTAACTCTAACCCTAACCTTTACGTGTCATGACAAAAACCGAATGACACTTAATGACGGAAGTGTCATAAACGTTTATGACTTGTTTATAATGTTTATTACGTTCATGACAGTGTCATGTCACTCTTATGCAGATACCTTCAAATAAAGTGTAACCAAAGTTTATGTCTTGCTGATAAAGCCTCTCCTGCACTGTTCTCTTGCAGGCAGCAGTAGGTTTTCCCTTTATTTTGCTGCATTCTTTTGGGGTTGCAGAGAAAGAATCCCCACAGCATGATGCTACCACCACCACCAAGTTGTTTGTCCGTGCCATCATAAGAGATCAAATTTGGTTTCCAATGGCTTTGTTTCGATTACGTAACCTTCTTCAACTACGGTTACAATAATAAACACGGTTAGTTAAAGTAACTGAAGCGATCGTGGTCATGCTTTAAAAACAATCTGTGTTTTGTTAACCATCCATTCACCCCAACCTCCTTCCTATGTGGACTCTGTCGCCCTATAATGTCACCTGACTTTGGTGAAAAAAGTTTTTTCTGTTGTTCCTCTTTGGAAGTTCTTGAGTCTTGGTGTTTAGCTTATACTAAGTATGAAGTTTAGCGTTAGTTAGTTTTAGAAAGACGTTCATTCTATACAATTGGAAATCAACCTCTCCTTCTATACATGGCCCCTGAATGGATGAGGTTATAGTTAGTTGGACGTTGGAAAAGCTTAAATGCACTACACAGGGCGGTTAATATATTCCATAAAGTATGGCAGCCATTCCTGGAATATCATAAAAATATCTCTACTACAAGAAATCTATTGCTTTGAACATGACAATTTTGTAAAATCATTGTAGAATCCCGTTTTTTCTGCTTTTACTTTATTATTGGAATGTCCAGACGATTATACAGTAGATAGCTCTCAGACATTAGACATAAGTTTTTTCCATTGGGTTAGTTTTTTTCTGGTTGAGTTATATGTACATATGTTTGAAAACACTATAAAATGTTGAATACATTTTATATTCATGCAGGTTTTCAGTGTGGGCATTATGACCTGACACTTTTTTGCTAAAATATAATGTTTATGTGTGTTAATTAAGGAGGACTAGCTCCCTCAAAGAGCAGAACCCTTTCAACCAAATGTTGTTTCCACCATTTGATATAAATGTTCAGGTTCTGGACATAAGTGTAAATGCAGGGCCGGCCTAAGACTTTTGGGGGCCCTAAGCAGGATTTGGTTTGGGGACTCTCCACATTGTAACGTGTTGCCACTGCACTTGGCACTAAACCAACTTGTGTATTGTAAATATTAGTTTAAGCACTCATAATGTACGAATATGCATTTAAAGACTAAAGTGAGACCAAATAGCAGCAACACCATCTTTAAATAGACCGGCTCTGTTATAAGCTCAACTGTGAGACATTTCAAGCGCTCTTGGAGCCCTCTGGTAGCCACGGGGCTCTAAGCAGCCGCTTAGTTTGCTTATGTGTCGGGCTGGCTCTTAAAGTGTCTCTGACTGAAGTAACATTAAGTGTAAAGGCCAGGCTGTTTGTGAGTCTCTGGCACGCTTTCTGGCTCTACACTAGCCAAAATAACTACTATTGGCCTTACTGTACTCTAAGGGCTAGTCAGTGCCTTGGACATTTTCCTCTATTCTTCCCTTGACTGTAGGGGTGGAACGGTACATGTATTCGTATTGAACCGAAAGTAGGAAGGTGTCTCGGTTCGGTACATGAATTTACACGGAGAATACACGGTATAAAAATACATAAAACTTGCGTGCAAATTAATTAATGTAATGCGGAACTACTGTTAGATACGCGTTTCTTTAGGGACACCTAATCTGTAGCCTCCCCTTAGCTCTGAAGTTTCCGAGCCCCGCCTACATGTCGACGGTCCAGTGAGTCAGTCAGAGCTAGCAGCACTATGGCGAGTAGCCTAGCCTATGGCGAGTGGTGGCGACCCATAACAGTTAGAGGACCCGCCGGCCTCTTTAAGATCACAAGTTTGGGAAAACTTGTTTCCCAGTCAGTTACAGTAGTGCAGGCGAGAGAGTGGTGGATAAGATGAGGACTGTGTCGGCGTTGTTCAGCAGTTGTCGGGTATGTGAGTGGAAATACATCTATCATGCTAACGCATATCCGACGCCATCCCCTAGATGTGCCAATCACTGGAACGAGACAAAAAAAAAACTGTCCAACTTCACCTCCCTTCTCGTGCTACGGAAAGCTATCTCACGGTGACTGCTCATTTTATTGACTGAGTGGGAAATTAAATGTTTTATCATATTCTTTATGAGCAGCACACAAACACTCACCTAGCTGAGAAGCTACAGAAGGTATGCCTGTCCCACTTAATAGCAAGAAGACTTTTGTGGGGGAAGGTCTCGCCTAAGTAGAATGTCTTTGTTTGTTATTATTCCACGTAATTTTCATAAATAAGAGATGCTGTATTTTCACTAGGTGGTACAGCCTGAGACATGCACAATAAAAAAATTGCCTTCTGCATTTTTGTTTTGCTTTTCCCTCCATTGTACTGAACCGAACCGTGATGTCTGAACCGAGGTATGAACCGAACGGTGACTTCTGTGTACCGTTCCACCCCTACTTGACTGGTACTTTTCACTTACCGTGTCTCTGATCTTTTTGGTTCTTTTGACCTTACGATCTAGTTTTTGGCAGGAAATGTACTAACTAACTGCATGTTGGCCCCTCTTGACACAGGTGTACTTAGCTTAAACTCAACTGTTAGTTTTACACACAGTCAATCTTCATTTAGCTTATTATACGGCCTCTAAAAAAACAACTGGCAGCTGTACCAGTAATGATTAAGGTTTGTCACATAATTGAATAAGTTATTTCCTGTTTAATAATTGTAATCTTCCCTGTTGATCAGTTTCAAAGAAGAATAAAACATGAACAAGTTCAACACAGTACAGTTCTTCAGGACTCTCAACCTTTTTGCTCTCCCTCTCATGCCGCTCTCCTCCCCTCCTGCCCCCTTGCATTACCACATTAAGGCTTCCTAGTTCCTATAGCAACCCATCCTCATCTCTCTATCACGGTGTATATACATAGCCAGTCTCCGGGGTATTCGTTCTCCAGCTCAGCAAAGATATTAGCAATTATGTGCTTGTTAGGAGTGAGCCGGAGATAAGAAAGATGTGTCTTGTGTCTGATTCCTTTTGCTCTGTGTTCCTGGGAGAAGCCGGGGAGTCCTCGGGGGGACAGTGCCAAACCCCCTCTGCTAATCTAACCGGCCCCTGGTGGAAATATTCCACTTTTGCTTGTATTGGATCATTCATGCATGACACATTGAGTAAATGGGAATGTGGGAGAGCTCTTATGTGAGGTAATAGTTGCAACATTAGGCAGCCCCAGTCCTCTTAATGTTGTTTTCCCCTCTCTTTGGACAGTTTGAACAGACACTTATGGGCATGGATACCTCCCATGCTTCATTGTGTGGGAAAATGCTTGACCAGATAAGAGTTTTGGTGCAAATCAGTGCTCAGTGTGGGTAAGGGGTTTGGGATTTTGATAAAAATGTCAAGGTCAGAACCTCACAATCCTCACAATAATCACACACACACACACACACACACACACACATGCACATAAACCATCAGCTGTGCTATGTGTTGATGAGACAGGAGCATGAGGACTGTATGTGCATCCTTAATGTAATTCTATCCCACCAGATGGCCTGGGTTCTTGTAAAAAACACAGTTTTTTTCTAACGCTTCCCCCATTTTCGCTCATCCTCTCCCTCATCCCTCCTCCTCCTGCACTTCTTTTTCTCTCTTCCGCTCCATCCTTCACATCCTTTTTTTCCTTTTCACCCTCAGATGTGATTTTCCACCTATATTAAACCTGTGGCTTTACCTCTTGTTTTCATTCCTCTTTGTCGTTCTTCTTCGGAACCCATTTTTCAGTTTGTCCCCTCTCTCTTTCACTTCCTCTCTCTTCCCCATCATGTGGACTTAAACAGGACTCATTATCATCAATCAATGGCTGAAGTCCTTACACAGCAACTCTCCAGTCAAGTATTCTGCAATGCCGATCTTCTCACACATACACACACACACACACACACACACACACACACACACACACACACACACACACACACAGAGAAAAGCCTGCTGAAGCCACAGCTCCGTGGCTATCTCTGTGGCTGTCTGATCAGTCAGATAGAGAGTGTGTCAGACATTAGGCTGACATGTTTCCTATATGCTCAGGGCTGTCCTCCAGAGGCATGGCAATCACAAACACTTATTTGATTGAATTGATGCTGCGGGCTTCTAGCACAGGGCCGGCTGACTGATGGCCAGGCTGATTATAATGCACTGCAGCATGTGTCAAACATGCCAACCAAAGATACTGTACGCCCCCCTTTTTCACTTTACCTGCTGCCCTTGAGCAAACACCCACGTCAGAACTCATCTTCAGAGAGCCGTGCAGGAGAATTGACTGTTGGGGTGTTTTCTGTTCCCCGCCTCGTCATCGAAAAGCACCATTAGGGTTGTAGCGTCAAGGGTACAGTGAAGGAGGTTTTTGTTTTGGAGCGCAGCCATGCAGCAGAGTATTCAGGGGAGCTGGGGATTTAAATCGCATTACATTATAGAGCACAGCAAGGCAGGTGATAAACCTAGGTTTGCCTCTTTTGTTGTTTCTCATTTTTTGTGCCTGAGCATTATGACTCTAAAATGTGTTTTGGTGGCATTAAAAAAGGAGACTCCAGTGTGTTTTTTTTTTCTCTTTTATTTAGCTCAGGAGGTTTTCAAAATAAATGTGGTGCTGTCATGTTAAGGCTTGAGTGTGAGCTCCTTTCCTCTATACCCCCGCCAAATGTATTCTTACTGAGCTATGCACAAGTGCTGATTTATTCTAGTGTTTTCAGTTTCCACCAGCAAAATATATAGTGTAAAAGAAAGAAATCAGATGTAAATTGTCTGCAGATTTCATATCTTTAAAAAAAGAAGAAGCTTCTATCATCAGACTGTCATTCAAAGTTAAATGCCCTTTTCTCCTAAAACGGTAATGTTTGTCAGAGTCGGGAGATGTTATTCCACACCTGGCTCTCGTCGCCTTTACGTAATTTCCCCTCAGTTTTTCATTTCTATTTCATTTTTTAAATGAGCACCTAGAAAACAACAACTGTTCATTCAACAGGAGCAGAGAGGTGAACACAAAATGTTTTAAGATCAGCACTCGCTCCGTGAATCAGATTTATTGCTCAACATTTAAAATCCTAGTAATCTACACCTTCATCAGACCTTCTATTCACCTCTTCTCATTCTCTTTAGTTGGTTTTACTTGCCTCTAGTTGTTTCCTGGGAGATTTGAGCTCATTTCATACACTGTGCACAACCAGCAGACACTCTTTACACATTATTGATGAAATATACACTCTGTTGAGCAACCCAGTCTAGTACAAAATACGTTTATGTACTAATAATTTGCTTTGCCAAATACATCTGGGAAAATGAAAGTCCTGCCTGGATTATGAATACTGGATTATGAATACTGCAAAAATAAATTCAGTCCAGGATGTGTGACATCGTTATACTGCAGAGAAGTCACAGGATGGAGGTTGGGGTGGTTGGATGCATCTTGTGACATACCTGTGATTACATTAAAAAACTTGATTATGGTTAGGGAAAGATCATCTTTTGGTTAAAAGTTTAAAAAAAATTAAAGCTACACTAATCTTTTTTTTTTATTTTTATTAAAGGAAATATGCTTGTTAGTTTTCCAACCAGGAGGATGAGAAGAGTGATACCACTCTTCATGTTTGTTAAATATGAAGATGGAACCAGGAGATGGTTAACTTAGCTTAGAAACTGAGCATAAAAACTGGAAACACGGGAAAAGTTAGATTGGCTCTGTTCAAAGATTAAAAATGATCTACCACCACTTCTATAGCTCACTGAGTAATAAGTCATATCTCACTTGTTTAATCTGTACAAAGATGGAAGAGTAAAATTGACAAGTAATGTTTTTTCTGATGCAAATTAGTTGTATACGAACATTTTTCGAAGACAGGGTTGGCTCTCCCCAAGAGATACAGGTAAAGACATGATACATCAGTGCCAGATTACATTACAGTATCACATATACATCAACATATGCATCACCTGTGAACCTGTGCATGCAGGCGCACACATAAAGCAGTGAATAAAGCCAATCAGTGGAGTTTGTCATGGCTGACAGTGAAGTAGAGCCAGTCTCCCTGAGGCCAGATGAAAAAATATGAGATGTACACTCAAAGTTCACTTCGAAATCCCCCTCTCTTGCTGTCACTTCACATGACTCATACCATCTCTCTCTTTTTCTCAGACACACCTTTACACTCACACACACACACACCTGTTCCTGAGGTAGAAAGAGGTTCTGACTAGCCACAGAGGAATCTATTGTATTCCTGCACATCTTTCGTACTGTACCTGGAGACACTCCCACATGCCTGAGCCTTTTTAATATTCTCTTTCCTGCCCACCTGTCCTCTCTCACTGCCTCTCTCCATCGCCTTTATTTTATCTAATATAATAGGATAATCTTGTCAGTGACCCTGACTGCTCAAAGCCCTCAGGCGGTTATGAAGATGAAACAAAGTGGTTTACATAATTCTGTTGACCTGTCAACTTTGTGTGTGTGTGTGTGTGTGTGTGTGTGTGTGTGTGTGTGTGTGTGTGTGTGTGTGTGTGTGTTTGTGTGTGTGTGTGTGTGTGTGTGTGTGTGGATTACATATATCTGTATTTGCTTTTTAATGGCATATAATGTGTGACCTTGTGTCAAGGAGTTATCAGCATTTCCCCAGTTAAGCCAACATACCTGAATACAAAATAGGTCTGTTGGACTTGGGAATACAAGCACAGAATTTCTCTTCCCCCACACTCTCTCACTCTGTCCCCCCTGTTTCCCTCTACGGGTCTCTCTCTAATGGTTTGTGTGGGAATTAGCAAGGTTGTTTTTCAGCACTGCATAGTTGCAGGCTATTATAGAAGCAATACCACCCAGGGGATCTAGGCATTATGAGTGTTGGAACAGCTTAGAGCCAAGGAACAGATGAGTTCTCCCCTGGCTGTGTCTATATCCATGCTTCATGCTGCTCCTGTGGGCATTCAGCCTCCAAAAACACACATACTGTATAAGGCTATTCTAAGATTTGCCCTATTCTTCCACCCTGCACCTCCAAGACTAATGCTGTTTAATAAATCCTTTGGCTTGGTCATACGTGTGTGCTTTTTTTAACTGGAGAACGGCCATCTGATCCCATTCTGAGATTTCTGCCCTCCCATCAATACTACAGTCTCCAAAAGAACTGACGCTAAACCAAAAACGCTGCAAAAAACAAACACAATGTTTTCAACAGACCTGACAAACTTATGAATAAATGGTTTGTGGTTCATTGCATTAACTACCTGTCGATGGTATTGGAAAATAAGCAAACAATCAAAGTGTATTTTGATGTAGTTTGGATGCACAGTATTTTTAACCCTCACATAACCAACTCTATATATAATATTATTATATTACAGTTTTTTACGATCGCTATGATAATTTTTTCAATACTTTTAACAACTTTCCTAAACTCTTAACGCATCAACACACCTACAACACACAATTGACAAAACAGTTAATTTCATGCTCAAAATCACACATTGAAAACTAAACTCCAACACTGATTTTCAAAATACAATAATTCACTAACACAATACACTATGTCTACCAAAACAATGCAAACATGTCTCAAAATCTAATAATTCTTCCAAAACACTAAAACATGTTCTCTTCCAACAGGAACATGTAGTCAATCACTGCACAATGTCATACAAAACACTAACATCAGATGGAATTACAGAAACTACATTATTTGATATGTGTCAGGTCTGCCCTTATACAGTAATAATAGACAATAGTATATTGATCATAGATTGTGTTTTACACTGCAGTTTCTCTTGAAGCCTCTCTACATTATTGTTATTTTTTTTGGGGCTTTTCCACCTTTATTTGACAGGACAGCTAGTTGAGAAAGGGGAAACACATGCAGGAAATCATCACAAGTTGGATTTGAACCCTGGACCTCTGCATTGAGGCATAAACCTCCAAGTACATGTACACCTGCTCTACCCACTGAGCCAACCCGGCCACCATTTTGTTTCTTTTGCTGCAGAGATTCAATTCAAAAAATGAATGACATGACCCATCTCAGAGTAGTTTTACAGAATGTGCAGTTTATGAAAAAAAGGAGACAGAGACAGAATTGTCCTGGTACTCCTCTTCCTCTCCCTCGTGAAGGCATTTTTCTTATTTTCTGTGTTCATCTACAGTATATTGTTCAAAGGTCCTCTTTTATGTACTACCATATGATCATGCGATTGAAAGAACCTCAACACCTGAGTGTGTTTCCTAGACGGGAATCAGCTGTGATTGATCTATTTGCTCAACTTCAATCAGCTGTTTCTCAATAAATTCATGTATAAAATGCAGGGGATATATTTGTGTTTCAATTTACAATATGAACAGCTGTTCACTTTGACTTTAGCCTATAAGTTAGGTTTAGAACATGTTGTTATCTGTTCTGACATACAGAGTGAAAGCATTTGCAAATTGGTCAGTAAAGATCCATTGTTTTGGTCTTGGTTGAGCTTGTGTGTAAAAGAAGTTCAAGCATTTTAAATGTGTGTTAACTGTATGCATTTTGTGTCAAAGCAACAAGAAATGTGTTAATTGTATAGCCTACCCAGGCAGACGTTGTGCTAACTGTGTTAAGAGTTTAGGAAAGTTGTTAAAAGTATTGAAAAAAAGTGTCATAGCGATCGTAAAAAACTGTATTAAACAGGCCAAGATTTACCTACTGCGTTTCACACACAAATCCAAGGTAAAAAAGTATCTAGACAGCACTTGAAGTAAGAGAGCAGTGTAATTTTATTGTAGTAATTTCAGTGAGCCGACCTTTATACCGGACTGTGATTTTTGGCCTTTTTTAGTTGATTCACTAGAAAGCAGCGAGGACTAATTCGATTGTCAAGTCTGCCCACCCTTTAAATGATCCACGGTTTACCACCCACAGCTTCAAATACCATGCAGAAATAACCAATGCACCAACACCTCCTCATGTTACCATATTTTGTCATGTTTCATTTGTTTGCTCTTATCATCAAATACTAGCCTGACAAGCCAGACCCACATCAAGATGTTGGGTCTGAGAACTCACCATTGGCAGAGCTCAATCCGAGGGGCGGGATAAACGGTTGTCTGTCAAATTCCCTCTGCACACAATAGGATAGCGCTACAACCAGGCAGAGCAACGAAGAAGGTAGCGGAGCTAGTTGATAGATTAAACTTTTACCGTATCCGGTCGGCAAAACTCCGACTCGCCAAAGCCCAACCGACTCTACACATGATGTGATTGGCCCGTCCAGAGTTTGGTTTTTCCAGCTCGCAAGCCAACGGAGAGTTGCTAGACCCCCCTGGCTGCAAATTACATTTGCTGCCGCTAGGGTGCGTCTAGATTTCTAGGCTAATCAAATACAAATGACAGCTGTAAACAACTGGCTCTCCACCCCTAACCCCTCTCTCTCTCTCTCTCTCTCTCTCTCTCTCTCTCTCTCTCTCTCTCTCTCTCTCTCTCTCTCTCTCTCTCTCTCTCTCTCTCTCTCTCTGTAGGCTATGAACTGGAGAGGGTATAATTTATCATGAACATGACAAATTACTTTTGGTGGTGTTGAGGAGTGGATTGGTGGGGTGTGTGTGTGTGTGTGTGTGTGTGTGTGTGTGTGTGTGTGTGTGTGTGTGTGTGTGTGTGTGTGTGTGGAGGAAAGGGGCGGGGGGGTGGGGGTTGTGGCACAGGGCCTATAAAATGACATGCAGCATCTTGGCTCTGCAAGGTGGAAGTTGGGAACAGATTTGAATTATTGCTTTGTTCTTGACGTGCTGGTGTGTTAAGAACCACTCCAACCACATGCGGTCACAGATCACAATCAGCCCTTATACTGTACAACCGTGTGTGGTGTGTGTGTGTGTGTGTGTGTGTGTGTGTGTGTGTGTGTGTGTGTGCGCGCGTGTGCGTGTGCGTGTCCATTTGTGTTTAATAGCCTACCTGAATATTGTGTGATTTACATGTGATTTGCTTTAAGTGCTTGCAGGTATGTATTATGCATTATTGTGTTTATAGCATAGAAATAGAACAAAAGTATAACGGATATTTGCTGTGGTCATTTGACTAGTTCAAGAGAAAATGGTAATTGTTGTTATGGTGACAACACATGTCAGTGGGGCGGTAAAGTGTGTCACAGTCACAGTCAGACAGTTGTCTGTCTCTTGCTGAAGCAATTAAATCCAGCAATCCTCAATTCCTGTCTAGCAGCAAGGCAACAGACATAGGGCACAGAAGACACCTCCGATGCTTCGTACTTCTCTACTGCTCGTTTGTCGCAACACATCACCTCAGTGAGTCTGGGCCTTTCCACAAGTCGGTTTATATGGAAGTTATTGCAGAGGTTAGCCCGCTACAACGGTCACAGTACTTTGCAGGAATACATAAAAATGGCCGCTCTCACCATCCAGTTATGTTGATTTGAATGGCAATGTCCATTCTATTTTCATTTTATTTCTATGGTTTATATGTTTTATTACAGTAATAACCATGTATCGCCAACCTTGGTGACTTAGTTTTCAGATAAACTGTGGGATGAAGTGTTCCTTCATGGGTTGAGAAAATTCCCATACTTCTAAACAATGTCGGCTAGTATAGCCTCAAGCGGAGATGAGAAGTGGGCTACTGAGGTCTGGTAAGCTCAGTTCTTAACTCCAAACCCCCAGATTTCTTTTTCTTTTTCAAACTTAAAGTCTTCAACCCCAACCGACGCTGCTTTACACAACTTTTCACATACGCAGTAGTACTCCCCAAGATCTGTGAACAGACTTTTATGTGTAAAATCAGCAGACTTTCTCTATAAGCTGAATAAACCATAAAGAAAATCACAGAATTAACGCAAAAAACAACAATGTACTGCATGTGTTTAATAGATATGTATGTACTTACATGTGCACGGTTGTACCTGTTTGTTTTAAGTTTTCACGCAGATGTTTATCACCTCTTCTCACCCATCATGTGCTGATCTTTCCCCGACCACGGGTGTGTTTTTGTTTTGCAGATGTCTCTTTCCATACGGGTGTGTTGAGCTCCATAACAACCAGAAGTCACTTAGCAGACACTGGCTCTTTGCCCTGCCAAAGTAAGCAGTGCTGACCAGATAGGAACAGAACAACAGAGGCCGAGCCAAAAGAATAATAGGGGCTCTGTGATGATACACAATAACTGGCTTTCATCACCGTCAGTCATGCTTTTTGTAATGGGAGTTAGATAAGACATTTTCCACCAACAAACCCTCCAGACAAAGAAGAACAATTATATATGATTATGCCAGGAGAACATTTATCTTGCTGTAAAACAGACAGTGACATAAACACGTTTAGGTTCTTGTTTTGAGGTCTAATAGAAATTTGCACGCTCGTTCAGTTTGTTGTGTCACAAACATAGACTGTAAAAACAGTGGACATAGCATCCGTGACGTTACCCATTGGACTGCCATTTTGAAGCCTTGAGTTTTGCAATACTCGCAACGCTATCTTGTTTTTTGTTTTTTTAACGGATGTGACGATTTTCAACCCTTCTGAAGAGAGTCATCCAGCAGAGATTTATGGTCGACAGGTTGGTGTGTAGCCACGCCCCTAAAGCATCCCCTGCTTTTATCACCAATTTTAAAATAAGTGGGAACATAATTCACAAAATGAACATCATGCTATATTAAAGAAGACTTGAAACTAGCGATAGAGACCATAAACACGTTATGAAAATGTTTATTTAGGGAATAAATCGAGTGAGAAGTAGGGTCATTTTCCATTTTCTCAGACTTCTACAGAAACTGACTTCTTTTTGCAACCAGTGGAGTCGCCCCCTGCTGGAAATAGAATGCAGGTTTAAGGCACTTCTGCATTGGCTTCACTTTTCAGGCACTGAAGCTTCGTTCATTATTTTTTTATTATTTTTTATGGTCACACCCAGCTCAAGTTGCAAAGAGGGGAGTTTAAACTTTTGATCTTAGGGTAACCATTCATACATACTTGGTGTGGGAGATCTGGGTTCAATTCCGCCTGCGATACAGTGTGTCCCTGAGCAAGACCCATAGATGCTCCAGAGTTGTGTTGCCTCTGACATATATAGCAATTATAAGTCACTTTGGATAAAAGCGTCAGCTAAATGTAATGTAATATTGTGTTTGGCACTTATTGTGTGGAGCAAGAGTTAGACAGTACACTATACCAGCCAAGAAAACGGAAGATGCTTTCAGTGTTGACTTTTGGAAAAACAGCTGCAATATTGCATTACCTCTATTTCCAGGGGCATGAGTATTTCAATGTTGTCTGTATTTTTGAGCTCCAGTTGAGATAAGAATCAATGATGGTACCAAGATAACAAAAATATTGGACCACTTCTATGATAACTGCATTGATTTGTACATGATTTGAATCACCATATTTTTTGATCATTTCCTTAGTTTTATTAGAGAAACAGTGCCAGTTTACAATACAACGTTTGTGTATGCACAAGGGTCTGCCACTCCAGACAGACAGTTCCGCATACCGTACAAACATAACAAAAGAAAAGTTTGAAGATGAGGAAGATTTCACCCGAGTTTCAAAAAAGAAATCACAATTTGAGCCACTGGGTCCAAAAAAGTTTTAAAGACCAACAATTTTATCCGTTTGTTATTTTTGTGCAGGGAACCAGCTGGTTTAGCCAGAGAAGGAGTTTGATGCACATGTACTACTCAAACATTTGTAAGCCTGAAAAACTTTTTCAGGAGTGATCATTTGTAAACAAGTTAACAATTTGTCCAGATTATCTAAACCACTCCATTTTGAGGTAAAACCAAAATAGATTGAACCTGAAATGGCAGTAATAATCCCACATTGCACATAAAAAAACTGTGAGCACACACAACTACAGTAACAATGACTGGTAAAATATAAACCAGGAAGTTGTTTAGAACAGAAAGTTAAGGTAATTTTATCATTTGTTTATTTTTTTACAAGATCTCTTTTTTTACTTGGTGTGTACATTGTGTCTTATTTACACGTTTGCTAAGTCATTAGTGCACAGTGTAAACAGACACTGCAGGGAATGTACTGGATATGAATGGAGAGCGAGCAGAGTTAACTGGAACATGAACACTCCCAAACAGCCACAAACAACTCCAGCTACAAATAAATTGCTCTGTCTCACACACACACGCACACGTACACACACACACACACACACACACACACACACACACACGCACAAAAGGTATAAGAAACAATGTATGGAGCCAAAACCCATCAGCACCAGTCGCTTTATCACACAGGCAGGAAAAAAAAACTCCAGCAGGAGGACAGGGAGAGCGGAGGAGGATCGATATTCCAATACTCCCTGTCTGCTCCACTGGCCCCCGACGTTATCCCACATCATTGCAGCGGACACAGAGAAGACAAATGACTCCCATGTCGGGAACATGGGACTGGTTGAGGGGAGGGTGTGATGCAGGGTAGTTGTGGGCTGATGGGTCACAAGATGTACTGTACATCCCTAACATCTGCACTGACACTGACGATGTCTTCCCAGACATGGAGGTGCAAGTGTGTCTGCAAAAATCTAAGTGACAGGAAAGAGCCTGGGTGTGCTAAAGTAATTGGGAAGAAGATTGCCTGCGAGATGCAACTAAAAGCACATGACCCAGAAATGAGTAGACAAATAGACAAACAGAATATACTGTATGTCTTTATCAGCTGAGCACCAATGTAGATACTGAGCAAATTGCACTGCCTGCCACAAAACCCTCAAGGGATGCATATATATACATATAGACATACTTAGACACACTCATGCACACCCAGAGTCAGATCTCTTCCCTGCGGTAGGTAGATGGGTATAGATAGTTCAGGTGGGTAAGACAAGTTAGGGGCCTGTATGTGACAGTTCACAGAGTGACAGACTGGTTGCGAAGAAAAGGTGCAGGATTGAGGGAAGATGGATGAAGGGGAGAAACGCTCCCTTTGTACCACAAAGAGCCCTCTGTTGTTTTTGATCTGCTTTGACATCAAAGTGCAAAAGTCTGTTTTTATTCCTGGCAGAACTCTCTCTGTTGCCTTATCACACATCTCATTTGTGGGGCTCCAGACAAACAGACAGCCGCACAGGGTTGAGGGCCCTGTTAGATTGAGGCTTGACAAATTAGATTTCGCAGTGATTGATGCTAAATCAACAGCTGAAACAAAGTCGAGTAAGGAGGGTAGGCTGAGAGAGAGAGAGAGAGAGAGGACATAATGATGTGAAGAGGAAGGAAAGACATAACTAAAAGAAATAAAACAGAATAGACTGAGAGAGAAAAAGAAAGAACATGTCTCACAATATTTATTTACATCATTCATTTCATAAGAACTCAGCCAGGCAGAATGGCACCCATATTTATTGACAATGTCAGATTGCTGTTGTAATTTGTGGGCCAGGACTCAGGGGCGTTATGACTGCAACTTGAAATTAGATTTATTGAAGCTTGTGTGTGTGTGTGTGTGTGTGTGTGTGTGTGTGTGTGTGTGTGTGTGTGTGTGTGTGTGTGTGTGTGTGTGTGTGTGTGTGTGTGTGTGTATAATTAGAAGTTATTGAAATGTGGGGTCCCTGTAGCCCAACTATTACAGCTAAATCAATATTAATCAAAAACACATCTGAAAGAGCAACAAATAAAGAATGCAACGAAAAAGAGAGACAGAAAGTTGGAGTGAAAGTGAGAAAGATGCGGAGAAAGAAGGAGAGATAGACGACAGCATTATAAAATAGTGAAGATGGAATAAGTAAGTAAGTAAGTAATTCAAATTTATTTATACAGCGCTTTTCACAGACAGGGTCGCAAAGTGCTTTACAATGTGCATAGACGATAAAAACATCGTAAAAATAGTCAGTAGAATAAACTACAAATACAACAGATAAAATTATCAATAAATAAAAGACATAGGCTACCCAAAAGCTAGCCTGAACAAGTGAGTCTTCACTTGTCGCTTAAAACAGTCCACATTCTCAGCAAACCTAATGCTGGTTGGCAGAGCATTCCAGAGTCTGGGTGCCATAGCAGCAAAGGCTCTATCCCCACATGTCTTCAGACGAGTGCGTGGCGTGGATAACAGATTTTGATTGACAGACCTGAGAGACCGGGAGGGGGTGTGTAGGTGAATTATGTTGGCAAGATAATCAGGGGCCTGACCGTGTAAGGCCCTATAGGTTATGGTGAGAATTTTGAATTGGATCCTGTAGGTTACAGGAAGCCAGTGAAGGGAGTATAGTAGATGGGTAATATGGGTGCGCCTCTTTGATCTAGTAAGAAGCCTAGCAGCAGCGTTTTGAATGGATTGCAGGCGGTGAAGGACAGATTAGTTGAGTGAGAAGAAAAGTGAATTGTCAATACGGGAGGAAATGAAGGCGTGGATGAGCATCTCTAGTTCTGACTGAGAGACCACAGCCCTTAATTTGCTAATAGAAACCATAAAGAAAAGCTTCTGAGGTCCATTTTGTCTTCCGCTGTAGATAGAATCCGATTGGACTTACCCTTTTTGATAGAGTCTAGTCACACCAGCATTTAAAACGGTGAAATTTTGCAGCAAAATCAATTTTGTCAACTTTGTAAACTTTGACACACAAACTTGCACCAATAACTAATAGCAAGGTGTCTAGTCGGACTCGTTTCAGGTGAGAGTTGGCCTCCGCCAGGGCTGCGCTTTGTCACCAATCCTGTTTGTAGTATTTATGGACAGGATATCGAGGCGTAGTCGGGGTGGAGAGGGGTTGCAGTTCGGTGGGCTGGGGATCTCATCGCTGCTTTTTGCAGATGATGTGGTCCTGATGGCATCATCGGCCTGTGACCTTCAGCACTCACTGGATCGGTTCGTAGCCGAGTGTGAAGCGGCTGGGATGAGGATCAGCACCTCTAAATCGGAGGCCATGGTTCTCAGCAGGAAACCGATGGAGTGACTTCTCCAGGTAGGGAATGAGTCCTTACCCCAAGTGAAGGAGTTCAAGTACCTTGGGGTCTTGTTCGCGAGTGAGGGGACAATGGAGCGGGAGATTGGTCGGAGAATCGGCACAGCAGGTGCGGTATTACATTCAATTTATCGCACCGTTGTGACGAAAAGAGAGCTGAGCCAGAAGGCAAAGCTCTCAATCTACCGGTCAGTTTTTGTTCCTACCCTCACCTATGGTCATGAAGGCTGGGTCATGACCGAAAGAACAAGATCCAGGGTACAAGCGGCCGAAATGGGTTTCCTCAGGAGGGTTGCTGGCGTCTCCCTTAGAGATAGGGTGAGAAGCTCAGTTATCCGTGAGGAGCTCGGAGTAGAGCCGCTGCTCCTTTGCGTCGAAAGGAGCCAGTTGAGGTGGTTCGGGCATCTGGTAAGGATGCCCCCTGGGCGCCTCCCTAGGGAGGTGTTTCAGGCATGTCCAGCTGGGAGGAGGCCCCGGGGGAGACCCAGGACTAGGTGGAGGGATTATATCTCTAACCTGGCCTGGGAACGCCTCGGGATCCCCCAGTCGGAGCTGGTTAATGTGGCCCGGGAAAGGGAAGTTTGGGGTCCCCTGCTGGAGCTGCTACCCCCGCGACCCCACCCCGGATAAGCGGATGAAGAGAAGATGGATGGAAGGTGTCTAGACAGTGCTGACCTTTGAGGGAACAGAGAGCAGAGTCCCAAATGGAGGACGCAATCGTAGCTTATTAGTGATTTTGCACCTTCCAGTTTTATTAAACCTCCTCTGTTGGAGAATAACATGGTCCACAAAAGAGGAATGGTGTGTGCACTTATGTGATACTAGTTAGCATAACACTTGCAGCAGATAACATTAACCTATACCGTTAGCTAATAGCAAGCTTAAACATGGTTAAAAAGCTTAAGGCTTAACAGTCTAAAGCTGGTTTCACACTGCCACGCGGCAACCGCCTTGACAACCGCCTGCCTGCAAGAGTGTTTCCCAAAAAAAGCAAAGAGTTTTTAAAAGCGGTCCGCCCGGCGATTACCAGAAGAGCAGAATCTGTGTACGTTCATGTAGGCAGCAACTGCTTCATAACCCTAGTGTCGTGATTAAAACGGCTTCCCCTCTGTCACCTTCTCCTCATTCAAATGACTGGAGGGGGCGAGTTACTGCATGGTGGTATGAAAGCCCTTAAAGTGTGGCTGTATTTCACACGAAGGGACTCCAAAACTGGGAGTCCCGGTCCGGGACATGCCGGTCTGTAGCTAAAGACACATTGTAGCTTATTGATAGCCTGCAGCTGTCAGAGAAAAATCCTCACCTTTCCTAGACGTCCTCTGTGAAGCACATCATTGTGAAAACATTTTGCCCTCGCCTTGAGTTATTTAAACAAACCACGAATGGAAAAGCGTGTGGGCACCGACTGGACCTAATGGTGCATTCAGGTACACATCATAAAGTCATGATGCATTCAGGTGCAAATAATGCATGTTTTCAGAGTAATTCTTAGAACTGTAATGGTATTATTACGTAAGTAGTCATATGGGTACTTGGAATTGGCAAGTACCAAAATGTAAGTACGTAAGTAAAAAAGTGGTATCGGTGTATCAGCTGTAACACCTGAACACCACATGGGAGCATGTGAAAACTACAAGCAACGAAGTTGAAACAGTTAGCTAAAAGTATTGACTGAATGGTGAGAAGAGTAAGGCAAAAGTAATGGATTACTGTAATATACACTAATAATATTGTTAAAATAGTCAGTAAAAGTTAAGTAAAAAAGTAATAGTAATAGTAACAGTTGAAATGGTAATAATGGATAAATGGTTTAAATAAATGGCAACTGTCCGAAAAGGGTTACTTGATTTCATCTGACTGTGGGAGTACATCTGACAAAATAGGTTGCTAACCACTGGAGTAAACGAAAGTACAAAGAAAATAGCAAGAAGATGGCAAAGCTTTTTTGACTGACTAGTGCCAACATGTTCCTTTCTGGCTAGTGTGTTAGCGGTTAGCTTGTCAGCCACAGCAGTTTACCAGCAAGCCCTACAAATCTAAGTGTCACTTTGGAACCACATATTTTGCAAAGACGTGTAGAAATGGTTGGCACTTTCTGGTGTGATGGAGTCTTTAGTCTCCACTATTTCACCCAACTCTTTTCTTCCTACCTCCCTTCTTACTTTACCTGCTGTTTAACCTGCTCCTATATACAGTACTTCCCCACACTGTGTGTGTGTGTGTGTGTGTGTGTGTGTGTGTGTGTGTGTGTGTGTGTGTGTGTGTGTGTGTGTGTGTGTGTGTGTGTGTGTGTGTGTGTGTGTGTGTGTGTGTGTGTGTGTGTGTGTGTGTGTGTGTGTGTGTTTGTTGTGTTGCATTTGTGACAGGGCCAACATTACAGCCTGTTTTATAGGGTGGCGGACAGAGTCTCTTTGCCAAGGTCAGGCTGACAGAGTGCATTATGGGAAAGTAATTCACGAGTTTACAATAGAGTGCATTTACACACTCAGTGAAGTCTGCAGGATGGGAATGACTCAGTCATATTTAAAGGGTGGTTTTTACATCACAGTTATTGAGTTATTTCCACGAAGCACAAGAACACGTGTGTGTGTGTGTGTGTGTGTGTGTGTGTGTGTGTGTGTGTGTGTGTGTGTGCGTGTGTGTGTGTGTGTGTGTGTGTGTGTGTGTGTACATGTAGATGTGGTGACATTTGCTACAGCGTGCGATCAATTATCTTATACAGCTTGGATAAATTGTGACAGGTGTTAGACATTTCCTTAGGATTAGGAGGGTGGGAGGAAGACAGGAAAGAGGGCTGAGAGTTGGATTGCAGAGGTGTATGATAGATAATGATGAACATGACCGGGTCTCAAGAATATCATGTGACCGTGTGTGTGTGTGTGTGTGTGTGTGTGTGTGTGTGTGTGTGTGTGTGTGTGTGTGTGTGTGTGTGTGTGTGTGCGTGCGTGCGTGCGTGCGTGGGTGCGTGCGTGCGTGCATGCGAGAGAAAGAGATTTCCCTCCATCTTGTTTGGAGCAATTATCACTGTATTCCAATCAGTGTTGATGTCTGAGTATAATCGTCTGTAAACACTAGTGCGGCTAGACCTTGTTTAATGAGACTGCCACACACACAAAAACACAGACATACACACACTCACACAAGCCATTAATATTGTCTGATGGCAGTTAGCAGCATTATCATCCTCTCCTCCCTCTGCCTTGCAGGAAAGTAAGGGGGAAGTCGACACAGACTGGAGTAAAGTACTCCTAATAAGTCACGCAGAGGCATAGCACAAAATTCTGGGCCCTGTAGAAAGGCATTTTCTATGGGCCCCTCCCCGCATCCACAGCTATTCATTCTAACATCTTTTTGGGCCCTCCTCACATGAGGGTACCCTGGGTACCCAGTCCTCTTTTTCCCCCAAATCCAACGCCCCTGAAGTCACGAAAGCATCGGTGGTGTGATGTAAACACACTTGGAGCTGCGTTGGAAAATTAAATAACCTTTTTTTTTTTTTTAAAGGTGTTTCTCTCTGTAGAATCCAGAAAGATTGTTATGATTTAAAGGTGTCATACTGTATGTGTGGTTCAGCTCTATTATGTGCAGTGTCGGGGGCGTTACTGTAATCAGATTACATTTGTCTGTAACGCAGTAATGTAACGCATTACTGTTGATAACTCAGTAATCACATTACAGTTACTTATCAAATAATTATCACCTTACTTGTGTTACTGGTAAGGGGCAGTAACTGCTAGTATAGTGGGCGGTTTCAAATACATCCGTTGTTTTCATTACCAAGCCAAATATATTTATAAAGAATAAATGATGAGTGATTTGATTAACTTGATTATTTGAATGTTTAGTCATCATCTCATGATCTATGTATGTAAGGTGGTCGTACATAGGGGGAGATCCTAACCCCTGTGTTACATAAATATGAAATAGTGGACATTGTGATATGTGAAGGATTCTTTTTTTTTTTTTTATCTTTCTGCCATTTAAACTCAAATTAATAAATTGCCTAATTTAGTCTGTCTTGACCAGCAATCCAAATCCCAAAGTTATACAATAAAAAATTTTATTAAATACAAAATAGAAGCCAATCCTCATGCAAGAACATTTTCGTATTCTTATCCTAAATCTCTCTTTCTTGTTCCAAGTCGGAGTCGCTAAACTGGACAAACGTGTCATAGATCACTCGTTCATGGGATTTGATCATTAGCATAATCGATATAAAATAAAATAAAATGATGATGTTAACAGAATATTACTTTTGAGTTATATATATAAGTTATATATGTATTCATTTATTCAGATGAGGCTAGTATATAGTTTAAGTCAAACGTCAAAAATGTTTTTTCCCCATGTTCATGACTCTAACGTCAGATCTGGACCACTGGTGAATTTCTTTTGAACCTCAGAGAAAATCCAAAGTAAGAGAAAATTGATAAGTGCTGTATGTGCCACTTAAGAACAAATCTGTTTGTGTTTGGCATTTTTTGCTTGATAAATAACTGAAATGATGACTTGTTGACTGTCAGTTTTCTGGTAATTATATCACCATTTAAATCAGCTAACGTTTCACCACTAATTGAAAAAGATCTGTGGCCGGTTCACTCAGTTGGTAGAGCGGGCACACATGTGCAGAGGTTTATTCCTCGACGCAGAAGGTCCAGGTTTCGAATCCGACCTGTGACATTTTCCTGCATGTCTTCCCCCCTCTCTCTCCCCTTTCATTAAAAGCAGAAATGCCCAAAAATTTAAAAAAAATAAAATAAAATAAAAAGATCTAAAAATGTTGTTGTAGAAAGACAGTAGCTCCAAAGACGGCGGTCGCCTGTATACAAAAACGCGACTGTCTTTATAATCTATCTTTTTAATAAACTGTCTGTACACTTACAAAGGCTTCAGTTAACATTTAGGGACCCTCATTATGCTACCGTTGAAGTGTGGTGATATTTTGAGCCTTTTTAGTGGTATAAATAGCGATTTGTTTTTACTTTCCCTGTGCCCCGAATACTAGCGTTGTAAGCTAATCAGCGGTCCGCGCTAGCTTGTTTCAAGCTACAAACACATTCGATTAGCATGAAAACATGTCCCAGAGAACGACAGAGTGGGTACACATCTGTTGATAACCCCTAGGTTCATTTTGCGCCAGAATTGTCCTTTAAGCCTACCCAAATACTCCATCCTGCAAATATGGACAAGCAGCTATCCTTGATAAACCTGAACACTAAATCAAACCCACAACACTAAAACCCAGGTAACCCAGAACATCATTAAAACATACTTCGATGAAGACAGGAACCGTTCAGAACACAGTCCCATGAGCCTTTGCAGTGCTTCAGCGCAGAGCACAACGGCGTCCTGTCGGCTGTTACAGTATTGTGCACACAACTACGCTAAAGTTAAAGCATACAAACCCCCATGTATTCCCTGTATTCTCCTACTGCTTTTGTTGCTATGACCACTTTCTCCATCTTTAGCATTTATTTACATCTTTTGAATGCGCCTCTGAAGCACTGTGGCCACTCTTTGTGTTCGTCTGTTTGGTTTGGTTGCCATGGATGATTCGGGAGTGGACTAAAAAAATAATCAGGCTACATAAAATATATTGATGACAATGTCGTAAATTCTATTTGTCAACACTGAGCCACTGAGAAGTGGAGAGTGACCTCACAGAAAAAAGTGTGAGCAGAAGAGATAATTGATGCTTACGATGCCAAAAAGATCATATCCCAGTTAGCGGTAACGAGCGTGCCCTCAGAGCGGTTTTACCAAGGATCATGTGTATGCGGACTAGGGTTGGGTATCATTTGGATTTTTAGGATTCCGATGCCGAACCGGTACTTTTAAAACGATTCCAATTCCTAAACCGATTCTTGAAAAACTGAAAAATGACATCAAAGATGTAATAATTTTACTAGCGATCACGTGCAGTGAATGGTTAATATGCTTTTACGTCCGTTTTGGTGAGCCCAGAGGGAAAATATGGCATTTTAAGAGTAGCCTACATTTACGGTAGCTAGCTAACGGTAGACTACAGAGAAAGTGTGATATTTGTATGTCCGTTTCGGAGCGACAGAGGGAAATATTTCAGTCGACACATTAAGTGGAACCAAAATGAAGAACCGAAATTTGCGTTCTAATCCGGTCCCATAGTGGAACCGGGTTTCGGTACCCAACCCTAATGCGGACTAGGCCATCCCAATCTACCTCCCTCCTCATCAGCCTACTCAAACCTCCACCTCACCCGCCGCCTATGCCTATGTCACATCAATATCATATTGTAATGTTTACAGCTTCCCTGTGACCACTGTAAATGAACAGGTTCCCATGTTCTTTATATCTCCTGTTCCACCTGAGGACACACATACACCCCATAAGCACACATTTCTGCTGACTGCGAAGCGTGATAACCACTGATAAAACCCATAAAAGGTGGTAGTGTGCCAATAACAAGGATCTGCTCTGTGACACATTTTTCACCTATTTTGAATGAAGTGTTATCGGCTGGTTACCACCCACTGACAACCTTCTCTTCCCGTCCCTCAGTCTCAGCTCTTCTCTCCATCTTTAGACATGTAGACCATGTTTAGACCTGTTTTTCTACCATACACTAATACCAAATCAGCAAATCTGTGTCTTCCTAACCATCATCTTTCTTGGCTCCGACACCTCTAAAAGCCTAACCACTTTATCTTTGTGCATTCAGCACATTTGCAGGTGGAAATCAGGGGGAATGGTGTTTTGCTGAAAACTAATTTAGTGTTGTTTCTGGCACTGCCGGCATGTATTTGGACCAATTAGATGGGAACGAAGGAGACGGATAGAGCGCGGTAAGTGATGTGAGGGGAGGCAAAAGAAAAGTATAAGAATATTTTAAAGTCCAATGGAAGTCATTTCCTCATTTTGGAGTCATTGAAGCTGTAAGCGTGTATGTGTGTGTGTGTGTGTGTGTGTGTGTGTGTGTGTGTGTGTGTGTGTGTGTGTGTGTGTGTGTGTGTGTGTGTGTGCATGTGATTGGCTTTGCATTATGATGAGTGTATGGGGGTGGCGGAGTGTTGACATGCAGAGCACAATGCCTCCATAAGCAACAGGATAATGAATGCATTCGGGCTCCCACTTTCAAACACAACTAGCGAGGCTGTTTACTCTTTTAACAGACAATGTCCCTCTCTTTTTCTAATTTTCTAATTTGCCTTCGTAAGTGGCTGACCAAGTGTAAGCCTACACACTGGGAGACGCAGGTGCAGATTTGTGTGTGTGTGTGTGTGTGTGTGTGTGTGTGTGTGTGTGTGTGTGTGTGTGTGTGTGTGCGCGCGCGTGTGCGCACACACACACACACACACACACACACACACACACACACACACACACACACACACACTACTAGCTGCCAGGCACAGAAACTCATTTAGGCTGCAGCTTCAGTTCAGAAGAGGCCCGAGGCAGCGGTTCCTCCAGGCTGACGCTGTGGATGGCTCACATTTCTACCTCGTTATCAGAGCTCCTCTCCGGGCTGAACCTTGCGGGGGACTGGCTGCCTCGCCGTTCCTCCAGGCAAGACAGATAGCAACCAATCACTGGCACCAAAGAGACTTCCCCACGGCTCTTGCTGCAGACTTACATTAGCATAGGCTATCCAGGTGTGTGTGTATGTGTGTGTGTGTGTGTGTGTGTGTGTGTGTGTGTGTGTGTGTGTGTGTGTGTGTGTGTGTGTGTGTGTGTGTGTGTGTGTGTGTGTGTGTGTGTGTGCGTGTGTGTGCGTGTGCGTGTGTGCGAGCGCGCGCATCAAAATGCAGCAGGCTACGGCTGCTTAGTGTGCAACGTGTGTGGGCTTAGCCTGAGCTTAATTCCCGGTCAAATCGTCGTGATCAGATTTTGTTTACTTTCGTCACCTTTATCATCTGAAAAATACACACAAGCATTCCTACGCACACACACACAAACAGACAAAGCTTAATCACAGCAGCGCATGTGCGCACTGCATGCCCTGCTCCTTCTCATCTATCTCATAGCACATGATTAATGTGAAAATGATTTGCCGCTACAAACACACACTCTTCAGGATGCACACACTAACGCACACAGTCCGTCATCGTATTTATGACAACAGGGCCGCTGTGCCAAAGGGATATTGGACTTTCTCTTCAGTTATCAATGTTTCGCTTTTGATTGATGACCTTTATTGTAATTATTTATTGAAAGGCAGGAACAGGATAATTAGAAAAGGTCTGGAGGGGAGGAAAGTGCTGATCCAGTGGGAATTCTGAGGAGGAAACCGAAACGCTGAAGGTGATAAAGTTCACGGATCTCCTCAGAATTCCGTGTCAGCGAACGGGGAGGAGGGGGGAGAGCTGCAGGAGGAATCAATGATCAGAGCTAATGGCATACTAATGATGTAACTACTCATCCATACAGCACAGGCAGAGGGAGGAAGTGGGGTGGAGGGAAGGAGTGAGAGAGCAAGAAGGTGATGGAAAGAAAGAAAAAGGAAGAACATTTATTCATAGAGACACTGAGGTCCTGAAATGAGCACTTATCAAAAAAAGTCACAGACACAGTAAACTAGAGGTCACTTGTTGCATGCATCACTTTTAACACAACATGCTGATGTATAATGTTGAAGGTATAATACATAATATTTCTGCATTAAAATGTCTAAAAACATATATATATATATATATATATATATATATATATATATATATATATATATATATATATTTTGTTTAGTTGTGTACTTAAATTATCCCAAATGTTTCCCAACAATGTTCAACTGACAGCCAAAAAAATACAGTGAGGCTCTTTGAAAAACAAAGCCAAATTCATTGGTTTGTTATTAACTGGCAAACAGGTTTCAGCTGTTGCCTTCCATGGAGGACTGGCAGTTAAGCAATTCAACCTAATAAGATGGATACCAAATTACATAGGCCTTTTTCTGTCTAAAGTCATATCATATTAATTTAATTTTCTTTATCTATAAGGATGACAGACATTAATTAGCATTTCTGTAAATGTGTCAGTGTTGGCCAGCTGGCTCAATTTCAACTGCAGTCTTTGAGCATTGCTGTTCTAAAACCAGTGAAGTGACAGGCTAAGAAAAACAAACAGGACAGTAGGATGCGGAAATTACAGCTTTCTCAAGATAATAGACAGGCAAAGCAACAGGACGCAGCATTGACGAAATAATGTAATGATCACATCCACTATTCAATCAGGGAAAACATATTTCAGTATTACTGTACTTTAGTCGATATTAAAAGTGGATATTGAGATGTTTGGATAACATTTTCTTGAGAAACAGTGAATCGGACTATGTCTTTTCATGCACTGCAATAACTTGGTTAGAGTAAAACCTGTCTAAATGCAGCTGGTCAGTAATCACATTTCTCCTGCTATCATGAACAAAACATTTGTTGCATTTGAACTGATGGCACAGTGGGAGGACAGGCTCTGCTGAGCACCGTTTTACTTTCTGTTTGATGCAGTGGCGATTTTAGACCCTTTTTAGGGGGGCAATTTCATCTCAGCCCCCCTAAAAATTATAATAATAAAAAACAATTTTTTTTTAAAGTCAATTTTAATGCTTCAAGCCAGAGTTTGTGAACGTGTCTGTTAGTGACAGAGGACAAACAATTATTGGGGGTTAACACTTTTGCAAGGCACTGTATCCGTGTCACATTCTCATTAGGGGCTGAGCCCCCCTAAAGGTCTGATCCTAGAATCGCCCCTGGTTTGATGTGTCTGAATTTGACAAATTACCTTCGGTTTAGCTTACTGTAGATATTCAGTTTTAGTCAGACTTTGGATTGAATTATAGTGGCTACAGCTACACGTAGTGATCTTTTGTTTCATCCGTTACAGTCCTTTCTCTCTCTATGAGGTATTTTTCTCACACGTGCACATGTAAATACACAGTTAGAAACCTAGTCAGGCATATACATTGCCATACATTTGATATTCTCAGCAGAAATGTAGCTGTGGGTACCCATTTAGGGAAATCAGGTTATTCATTATCTTAACATCAAACGAGGTTAGTACAGAGAGCTCACAATAACCAGGTTACTTGGTTTATTATCCTTTGACACGTTGATGGATTAAGCAAAACATGGTTATCCAATGTAAATTCCTCCTGGAGAAGCCTGATACTTAGGCCATGCATACAATTACTGTAAACTCATGCTTTTCAAAGAGATTGTAAGTGTGTGAATCGCGGCAGCAACAACTTGGTGGGATGAAAGGGAAAACGAGTACTTGTCGCTGTGCATTGTTACATCCAACATAATTTTCAATCTAAATGCCAGCTGAGACCAAACGACATTTGTGTTGAATTTACTTGTAGAAACTGTCAAGTTGAACCACTAAATGAGTCAATTTCCACAGCTGAACAGTAGGCTTTATAAAACCCCAAAACATGGGCACAGTAATGAAAAACTCTCCCACAGTAGAGACTGTCCCCTCATCCTCTCACTGCACCATCAGTCCGAATAAATCTCTTAAATCAGCCACCTCATCAAACATAACGGATCCTTCAAACGAGCCTTCAGTCAGGCTCAGTGACTGACCAGAACTGCTTGTTCTTTGTCTGGTCGATCATTGATTAACTGTCATTTGATTGCTACCATGCTTCATATTGACAAAGGGACATCCATCAATGCTAATTAACTCTCTGACTGAACATAATGGTCGGATGAACCGCAACGTAAGGAAGGAACAACCTCCTTCTCACCATGAAGTATGGTGGCACTATAACAGTTGTGGTTTGTTTTTCTTTGCTCATGAATATTTCTTACTAACATTTTCAGTAAAATCAAATGAGAAGAAATAAAGAACTCCCTACATTTCATTCAAGAAATATGAGACGGACACGGTAACAATTTCAAGTGCACGCAGTAGATTTATGGACCCAGGGTGCAGTTATTGTAACTAAAACTGCACATGTGTGAAGAAGATAAAGGATGGGGTTTGATTTAAAACCAGGGACCAAAAAACATCTGTCGACTGCCAGGTGTAGCATTCTGGTCACGGTAGGGGAACAGGCAGTTCCCAAACAACTGAAATGGATGAGTGGGTTCATTGGGTCTGTGTGTTGTAGCAATCTCAGTTGTTTCTGTTGTTTGCCTTGGAGTCGTGTAGTGGACAAAAATTGTGACTTATTTTACATCATGCACCTTCAAATTACCAAGAAAATCACCTACAGTTTGGTCTGGTTTGAACTGTTATTTTTTTCTATTCAGATGCTCAGCAACATGTCTCACACACATTGAGGAAGAAGCCAGTGAAGTATTGAAGTATTTGTGCGTTTACAAACTGTACCAACCACAAACAGAATTTGTTCTCACCAAAGAACATTTCAAAATTAAGAAAATATGGAGTGGGGAAACAAACAAACGTTACATGAATTAGTCCCCTGGTCTTTGACCATGTATTTCATCCTGTACCAGAGTAAACAGAAGCCTAATCTAGTCTAAATGAAGTCTACCCCATGGTAATAAAGAGGTTCATTTACTTTATCTACAGGGGAAGCACAGTTTTTTATTATTTCCTTATTTCCTTCATAATGAAAAAGTGTAGTTACGTGTGGTTTTATGTGCTCGGGCATATTCTTTTTTAATACCATACTTAAGACATGGAACTGTCGCAAAAACACTAAATTAGCACAAGATTAGGGCACGTTCCTTGCCACCCTAAAGAAATGAAAAATAAAACACACAGTAAAAAGCATTAATTTCCTCTGAAACATACTTATCTTCTGTGGGGTAGGAAGGGAGATAAGGTGAAGACAGCGGCAAAAGAAAACCACAAAGAGGTACACCGAAGATAAATACACCAGAATTTCCTCAACTTTTCTGTATGAACACTAACCTGCTGTTTCTACCCTCCCTTTCTCCAAAAGAACTTTTTCCTCATGTCCCCCCCCCTCCCCGTCCCCCCACATGGCTTTTATCTGACTGGCTGTTGAGAAAAGGTGCATGTGGCTGCCTCAGTAATGTGACATTTAGACAAATTCACCAGGCCTACCGGTGGGACGCTGCCTCCACTATACATCAATGTGTGCAAATCTCTGCAAAAGGTGTGAGTGTGAGTGCAGTGGGTTTTTTCATATGCATATGGGTGTGCTTAAACATTGGGTTGACAATCTGCCTAACTAGGAGAGGTGCACACTCTGCTTTAGGTGCACACACGCTGTTTTGGCATCTAGCAGACGAGCTGCAGCTCTTCTGATGTCAGTGCTCTCAGTGATCTTATAGTCAGAAGACTATACAGAGCGTTTCTCTTTGAAAACTTACATGATCCAATGTGTTACTGGACCAGCACTCATTCTCTCTTTGCAGGAATAACACTACTCGTTTTCCTGCCTTTTCCTCCATGTTTCACTCCGTCTGTCTCTCCATGTCTTTGCCCTCAATTCCCTCTGTCACCACACTGAGTATCGGAAACAGCCTTCCGGTTTTTCCGCACAGAGCTTTCAAAAACTCCTTTCTGGAGAGTTTTTGTTTTTCTCAAAAATTTAACAATACACACTGAGGTACAGAGCAGAGAAACTCACACAGACACAACTGAATATAACCACAATGCAGTGTTTAAAACGTCCAGGCTGAGAGGATGTAAAGTGGGTAGACGCTGAGCAGTTGGAAATTTATTCAAATATATCGGCAGAGGAAAGAAGCGATGCAATGAAATTAGGATCGAGAGACAACTAAAGTGGGCACCTTAACCCGACTGAGAAAAGGGAGAAACTCAAAGAGGGAAAATTAAGAGGGAAAAGTGTGCGTGTGTGTGTGTGTGTGTGTGTGTGTGTGTGTGTGTGTGTGTGTGTGTGTGTGTGTGTGTGTGTGTGTTTGTGTGTGCGCGTGCGAGCGTGCGTGCGTGCGTGCGTGCATGCGTGCGTGAGCGTAAGAGAGGGGAAACCAAGTGTGCAAAATCAAAGTGCTTGCACCTCAATCAGTGAGAGTTCAGATGGAGGGTGGCAGAGAGTGTAGCAAAGGGGAGGTTGAAGAGAGGAAGAAAATTAGATGAATCAGTGGAGTCGTCTCTCAGGTTTTTTTCTTTTTTTTTTAATCTTTTGGGGTCAGTTCTATTCCATTACTGTTCGTCCTAAATCACACAGGTTTTGCATTGTACCAAAGCTGCAAAAAAAACATGGGGGTGAATTTAATTTCTCAATTTCCAAATTGATTTAGTGGAACCTACTGGAGTCTTCAAACTGACCTCTGAAGTTGGCTTTATTGTGCTTCTGCTTTGCGCTGTCAAACAGACGGGATTTCAGATCAGTTATGACCTGACTACGCTAAGATGATAAGATGATTAAATATCTAATTCACTTTAGATCATTAACTTTAATCTGCTTATACTTAGGACGGCAGAAGAGGCGGTGGGGGAGTGGAGGGGAGGAGCTCAGCGCTCTGGCTTCCATCTTTCAATATCCCATCATGGATTTTATCTTTTGCTTCCATCTGACAAAAGGCGGAAAAAGAAACAACTAAAATGCTACAGGGGGAAATGTATGTTATTTTTTTCTATTCCCAGATCCATCTGCTGTTGCATTTCCTGTGTGATCTAAATGATGCCACCCCACCTCATTTTCAAAACAATTGTTGACTAGAGCCTTCGTCATTGTCCTAAAGGAACATACCAGTGTTTTGGCCCATTGACTACAAAGCGTGTATATTTTATTTCATTACCAACCATTTCCTCAACTATATTATAGATTTTTAAACTGATCGCATTTGTTTTCCATTCATTTCATGAAAATCTATTTGCAGATGCTGGGAAATTGCTGAGAGATAAAAAAAAAAAAAAAAGATTTGCAGAGAACGTTTAGTCAATATAATCATTCAAGTTAAAATGACACTTGTTATAATTCGATTGAAAATGCATGATGTTTAAATCATGTTTAGTGTGCTCATGTGCTGATGGGAAGCTCAAACATCCAATAGTTCAATACCACCAAAAAAATTTTGCTACAGCCATTAGGCAATGAGTTTATCTACTGTAACTACTCGTGAAAAAACAACACAGGTTGTTTACACATTGGTTTTTGAATGGGTTAAACAAACAAGACATGACATGTTAATAAGTGAGCTTTAGAGGTGCTAGCAGGTGTATTTTGTTTTGGACAGAGTCAAGCTAGCTGTTTCCCCTTGTTTCCTGTCTTTATGCTAAGCAAAGCTAATCGGCTCCTGGCTGAAGCTTTTTATTTAACGGACAGAAATGTGTGCTATCAATCTTCTTATCTAACTCTCGATAAGAAACCGACTAGTTTTGCAAAAACGTCAGAGTATTCCTTAATCAAATGTTCATGTATGCTTTGAGTTTGATTTTCCTTCAATGTAGCTCGAGATTTCTAAGTTTAGAGGGCAGCTCTCAAATGTCAGCTGTCACTCCAGTCCCTGAAACATCCACTGATAGATCATCCTTCTTTAGAAATGATTACATCTAAATGTTTTTAAGTCTGTGTTTTACTCACAGACATGAAAGTATCTTACTCTCTCAGCAAGAGAACAAGTGTATTTCCCAAACTGTCAAAGTGCGTATTGTGTGATAAACTCTACCTACATGGATTAGGGGTATATGTTTATACGCCATCTGAATGCAATGAACGCTTTTCAAAATACCCCAAAATGAAGGTACTGCATCTTGGCAGTGATGACAGCTGACCCTAATCAACTGGAACCACACTGAGAGGCAGACATTTGTTTTCATGTCCAGAGAAGATACCTTGGCAGGTCCATTGCATGATTTGGTTACAATCTGCTCATGGCAGAGAGACAATACTGAAGCCAGACACTGCAGCTATCTTTGGAACAATATTGTATTTGCCAATCAGTCATGCCAATAATGTGTAATTGACATGAGGTGGAAGTTGAGTTAGAGAGTAGAAGCAAGGGGGTAAGCGAGCCTCCACAAAGCGTACCTCCTATGGAGCCATTTTGATGCTATCAAGCCATCACCTTCCATTAGCGTGGCCACGTGCCATTCATTTTAGCGTCACTTTGACAGCGAATAACTTTACATCTGAAGCGTTTAAGGACTCTATTTGTCCATTGTTTTTTTCTAAAGAAACACGACAATGTATAAAAGGCTCCATTGCCTTGTATCTCACGTTATGGCTCCGTAGCAGATGCGACTTTCTGTCACATCGTAGACAAATTACCGTACAGGCAGGAGAAGCTCGCAGGCAGTTTTGACTTACATTAGCTGTTTAAGTGTAATTACTAATGTTAACTAGCATTTTAGTTAGCAATAATTAGCCTGTGCCTATGTTATCTCCTTACATATACCTACGCTCTCCGTCTCTGCAAGATTCGGAATGATTGAGATTTCTCTTGGCACAGCTACCAGAAGACTTACAACTTTCAGACAGGTCGCTCACGTCACATCTACGTCTTCAAGCTCAGTTGGAGGCTGCGCAGTAACGCTCAGCCATCACCGGAAAAGTGCTTCTAATAGACTTCACTCGTCTTCGTGGAAATCTACGGCGTTGCTTTGTCCATTAACTTTACTGTCTTTGGGTATAAGGTGTTTGAGGCTCAGATGAAACAGCTGAAACAGACGGGAGGAGGAAACGTGGGTGAAAACCACCAACAGCCCAGTAATTATAGTCCATTTATTTCAAAGTGGATACGCGTTGTGATAGAGCATAGTGTAGATTTCTCTTTGTGAGAACCGTATGTGGCTTTCAATGAAAGGAAGGAAGGCTGTGGCGAGGGGAGAGAAAGAGTGGTAGAAGAGACGAGGAGGGAGTAAGGAGGAAAGAGAGTGAGACAGTGTGAGGTTACGCAGCTTCCATTAGCCGTCCGTTGTCTTCCAAGAACTGGAGCAGCAGCTAGATCAGATTGCACTCCACTCAAACAAAGAGCTTTGGTTATTTGAGTCCTCTGCCATTGTACCAGCTAAATTTCCCAAGGCAAATGTTGACAGAGAAAATTGATATTGAGTGCAATATTATTCTTCACCGATCACAATGCATTTCCTTCACCAAAGTTAGGATCTGCGATGTCTGTGCTGCGTTCAGCAGTCACATTAGACTAAGCCTCTGTCTGCTGCCATGGTGGAAGAATATCTTTTACTTAACCCTTGTGTTGTCTTTCCCTCGACCATGAAATAAAACACTTTTGGTCTCCCTATCGCAATGTTTTGTTGCTTTTATCAACAACAATTTTGTTGTTTTGTTGTTTTGTTTGTTTATTGTTTTTTTCCCCCCCCCCAATTGTCCCTTTTGTTGACGTTTTGTCACTTTTTCAATGTTTTAGCCGCTTTTTCCAAAGTTTTTGACGCTTGCTTCCGGTGTTTTTGAAGTTTTTTTCGTAGTTTCTGTCACTTTTTCGACATTTTCGACGCTTATTTTTCGATCTCCCATATTTCTGATCATCCAAAAAGCAGCATGACATAGGACCTTTAAGATAGTAAGATATCAGAGAGTTATATTAAGGAGCATTTTAATGTTACAGATGGTGGACTGTACTACTTTGTACACTTTTGGATAGTTTAATCTGCAGCACAGTATCATAGTTTATAAATTTATTATATATGTTTTGTTTGTAGAATCTGAATCTGTAAAGTAACTCTAGCTGTCCGATAAATGTAGTGGAGTTTATCTCCCTCTAAAATTAAATGGAGTAAAATGTAAAGCATAAGCATACATTTAGGTACTCAAGTAAAGTAAAAGTACCTCAAAATTGTACTTAAGTACAGAACTTTAGTGCTTCTAACTTACTAGCATGAAAATAGAATGTACTTTGCTGCGTAAAGATCTTTTACTTACTCACCACACTAACCAGTCTTTTTCTGGAAAGAGAGTTTTTTTGCGATTATGCGGCACGTTTTCTTAAAAAATGCGATGGAATATGCGGGATATTTATGTAATTTTATGCGATGAAATTGAACTTGCTAAAATTGCGGTTTCATCATGGCTTCATCGCGGGGTTTGCAGCTTTTCGATGATGTTCACGTCGCGTAATTACGTCACTTCATAACGTTCTCATGGCAACAGGGGAAAATGGCTGCTCTTGTGTGAAGTAAACGCAACATTTTTCAACTTTCTGCTAAGATATATGTGACTTTTTTGCAACGAAAATGCGGGGATTATGAAATCATGCAATTTATGCGGCGAAAGTGCGGCATATTTGAAAAAATGCGGCCCCCGCATAAATATGCAGACTTTGGCTGATTATGCATTGAATTATGCGATCGCATAATCGCGTTTTTCTGGAAGGACTGAGTAACATGTTTTTAATGACAAATCTGTATCTCCGGTGAACCTGTTTACCTGATATATACTTTTTTACAAAACAATTGAATTCAGTCTTGTTTGTGAGCCATCATCAATTAAGCCCAAGTAATCTCCACAAATCAATACATGCTCACTGGCCAGTAGACGGTGGTTATGCGCAGCATTTTAAATACAGCCTTAATCATTAGTAACTGCCTTGAAACATGAGCTAATCCAATTCCCTATACACACACGCCTATGGACTTAAATCCCTCATGGCTGTGAGAAAGAATTAAGTGGTGAACCTGACACACCCATTGAAAACATTAGTCTTCTGGCAAAATGTCTAAGGGTCAACTTGTCACTAGAAAATAACAACCCAGCAGAGAAAAGTACAGCAAACGCATGCTTGAGTGCTCATAAAGGTGCGCACACACACACACACAAAGGAATGTTTAGGCAGACAAATGACATGAGGAAGGTTAAGCCTGGAAAATTCTTGAAATGAACCAGTGTCGTCAAAAAGTGTTTGTACTTGTTCTGAATGGCCACACTCAAATGTGGGGCAACTGCTTTGATAGAAGAAGAGGGGCCAGAAGAGATGATTTGTAGTCTCTCCTTAAAGGCATTCATAGTGTTGCACTTGATTGTAAACACCAAAAGTATGAAAATAGTTTTGTAAAGCATGAAAAAAGGAGAGCTTGGGAGAGAAGTTTAGAAGCGACTTTCCCCCCTTGCGTACACCTGAACGATTGCTGCATAAAAGGGGGCATGCTCGTCAGATTGTTGGTTTACAAAACCTACAAAACTTTCTCAGACACATTGCCCCTATCCAAAGTCAGAGAGGTGTAGAGGGAGAGAGTTTCAGACAAGCACTTTGTTTGAAGCATGGCAATGCTTTCAGTGAGGTGGAAAAGGTCTCTGTCTACCTGCATTACTAATCTTATTGAGGCTTGATTGAAAAAAGCTAAATTTAAGCAAAGAATCCTTTATTGTTGTTGGCAACCAAAGGCATTCAGAGTATGTTGCAGTCTATCTTATTTGCCGGTACAGTCATAAGGCTTAGTAGTAATTCAATTTCCTAGACCTACAATAAATCATTTTACCAGTACTACCTGTGCTGTGACAGCATACTGAATGTATCTGCAAAAAAATTTTTTATTTCATTTGTTTTCCACTTGCAATACAATATCCACATGATTACCGTTTCTTATGGTTATGTTAAGTCACTTAAAGTGCTTGGAAAAGAGATCATGGTGTGGGTTGAATACCGAAAAAGTCAATCAGTTACAGTAATAAAGTCAAGACTTTATTGCGGTCTCCAGTGTCAAGGTCTATTATATTCATTTACACTAATGCAAACTCACTTGTACACACGGACAACATGCTGCCAAAGTACACAAAACACACACACCTGTATGCACGCATTTACACCCGTATGGTGCACGCACGCACGCGCACACACACACACACACACACACACACACATATGTACACAAACTCAAATCTAACATTATGTATAAACACACACACACACACACACACACACAATCTCAAACACTAACAGACTCTGGAATGAAGGAAATAGATGGCGCTCAGTTTTGTTTTCTTTCTACAGTGTGCACTTCCCCCCTAAGGCACATCCAAAGAAAATATTTGTGTCTGAAACTCTCAGAAGGTTCAGGGAATAATTCATTTCAGGGCTCCATGATGAAAACAGATTGGTAATTCTTTTGACTTCATTTCTGCCTGTTTATTTATAAAGAACAAATACACTGCTGTATTCACACAACAATTTAAGTTCACTACAGAGTTGGGAAAGTTAGTGTGTGTTAGTTTCAAATACCTTATTGCCTTTTGTTTTTGTGTTTTTCCCTCGGTGGAATTCGGCCCTGGCCGCTGGCTGAATGAAAAATAAAGCACAAACAGACGGGGCATGTCTGAGCATGATGTGTGTGTGTGTGTGTGTGTGTGTGTGTGTGTGTGTGTGTGTGTGTGTGTGTGTGTGTGTGTGTGTGTGTGTGTGTGTGTGTGCGTGCAGGGCATACATTAGTAGGCTGAGAGCAGATTCCTACAAATCACGACAAAGATGCAAGCACCATGTATGAACCCTGTTTAGCTTGTGTCAACATGAGAACCAGCTATAATCCACTGACCACCTGTTTAGTATTAAAACAGAATGTTGGGGGCATTACAAGGGCCTCCTACATATGTAAATATGTGTATGCATGTGTCCATGCACTTGTTTAGTGTTTTTTTTTTTTTTTATGAACATATGCGACTCTAATATCGTTATCGCAAGACAAACCACATTGATAAAAAATGTGCCGGAAATACATTACAAGCACAGAAGAAAGACACAATGTGTGCGTGTGAGACACAGAGGCAGGACATAATACACAGCTTAAAGCCTCTGGTAACAGTGTGAACATATCCATCTAAACAGGATCATTATGCAAAAGCAACAATAAACTGGTTCTGATGATAAACAGACTGTCATATCTCTATACCCGAGCCAGAGGGCAATACACTCTGTGACATCCATCTTCTTTGAGTAACGCCGCTCATTATGACACTGCGCACGGTGAGAGGAAAACACACACACACACACACGTGTCAAAGTCCCATTATAAACACACACAAGTTAACACTTGCAAACACAGAGTATTAATATTCTCAGTCGCTTTCTCTCTGTCTAGCAAACACAGCAAGACACGCTCACACACACATACACTCACAAAAATCTCCTAGTATTTAATACAACTGGGTAATGCCAGGGGCGAGGCAGAAGTCATAATCATGAGTGTGTTTAACAGCAGTGTGACAGGCGGATGCTGCTTCAGTGTAAGTAAAGATGTAAATAAGCAGGGCTGAATTATTCAAGACTGAGACCGGCTCACACACGCTGGTTGCCCTCACCCGCTCAGCTACAGTCGTGCTGGGATAATCTCAGGAAGAGAAAGGGTTGTCTTCTTCCGTCAAGGTGCAACACAGTCCAAACACAAGACTGAGCCAAGCAGGAGTTTTGTTATTCGACAAATGTAGTCAACTCACGTGACATGATTGTAAATACAGGGTTTGGTGAAGTCATGGGGATGCACATGTGGTGACCACAAGGCTGTGGTAAGCTCAGAAGAGACGTGGTGGATGCGGGAGTATAACAACAGAAGAGTTCACCAGATGGAAAGAAAAGGTGAAACGATAAGTCCATTAATTGATGGGTTGATTGATCGAAAATTAGCCAGCACCCATTTTGATTATTGAATAAGCAAACATGACAATACTTTAGTTCCAGCTTCTCAAATGTAAAATTTGCTGTTTTTCTCCATCTCACATCATGGCAGTAGCTCAGTCCGTAGGGAGTTGGGTTGAGCACCAGAGGGTCACCGGTTCAAGTCGACCAAAGTACAGAGTGTGGATTGGTAGCTGGAGAGATGTGAGTTTACCTCCTGGGCACTGCCAGGTGCTCTTGAGCAAGGCACTGCCCCCCCCACCAACTGTTCAGGGTGCTGGTCCAGCACTGACAGCCCACTCACTCTGACATCTCTCCATTTCGTGCATGAATAGGTCCTGAGCACGTGTGTGTATTTCAGGCCTGTGTGTAGTGATTTCTAACAAACAGAGTGTAAATTGTAATTTCCCCACTGGGGCTCAATAAACAGTATAAATTAAATTATAAATATGTAACAATACACATTTAGGTTTGAAACTGTTGTTAAAACAAAACTATAAGCTGGCTGTGGGAAATTGTGTGAGTGGCATTAGTCACCATTTCCAGATATTTTATAGAGCAAATAATCAGTAAATCCTCCCCCCTCTCTATCCCTCCCTCCATATTTCCTGTCTATGTCTACACTATAAGCATGGCCTGATTAACCCTGAGCAGGCCCCTATGAACCCCCATATCTGAGCCCAGATTTGCTGTCTCTTAATTTGATTAAAGTAATTCATTTAGAAATGTGCAGTATGTATGTATCTAAAAACTAAACTTTTAACAGATGGCTCTTCTTCAAGACCCGCCTTCGTCATATCAGTTAATATTGAGATTTAGGGCCACATATTCCCAGTACAAACCAGTCCATAAGAAATCGGTGTTTGGTGTTTTAAAGTGCTCATATTATTCTAATTTTCAGGTTCATAATTGTATTTAGAGGTTGTACCAGAATAGGTTTATGTGGATTAATTTTTAAAAAACACCATATTTTTGTTGTACTGCACATTGCTGCAGCTCCTCTTTTCACCCTGTGTGTTGAGCTCTCTGTTTTAGCTACAGAGTGAGGCATCTCACTTCTGTTCCATCTTTGTTGGGACTCGCACATGCGCAGTAAGTACTGCTAGCTAGTCAGTGGCAGAGCATGAGGGAGTGCCACGCTAGCAGCTAGGCGAGCATTATAATGTGCGTTACAAAGTGACGCACGTTCATCACACAAGTAAAGGCTGGACTACAATAGAGCTGTTTGGAGCAGATTGTGAACAGTGTTTTCTCTGGAAGATGGTAAGTCCCTTTGGGGTGGACTTTGTGCTTTTTCACTTTGTAAACCTATAACGTGCACAAAAAGATATATAACACAATAAAGGAAAGGGAAAAAGCCAAAAAGCATAATATGAGCACTTTAAGCCCCCAACAACGTCTTCCAGGCAGCGCTATACCTGGAAGGCACTGGGATTAGGCAATGGTTAGGGTTAGGTGCCTTGAAGTCGACGGTCGCAGCGCTGCCTTGAAGTCGACGCTGGGGCTTAAAACACCATCGAGCTAAGAAATCCAGCCTTGGCTTCAAACTGTCCAATAAAGGCAAAATGCCAAAACATAATCTTTTAAAAGAAAAATGTTTAGTTTCAGCCGGTGAGAAAAGGACATTTTCATTATTTATAATCTTTCTTTCATAAAGGCCAAGTTTGCATCTTAAAATTGCTTATTTTGTCTGTCACAATAATCTGCAACACAGAAAAACACTGAATCCTCACATTTCAGAAGCTCCAATAGAGGAAGCATAAAGATTATACACACATCACATGTAGGTGAAAGGCATTGGAAAACCACCATCATTGAAAAGAGGAAATCATTGAAAGAGAAACACAACAATTGATTAAAATAGAAACAACTTTTTGATCCAAAAAGGGATGTGACTGGGATCTAAATATCTTGCACAAAAATGTCTTGCTTTGTAGCTTAATAAATTACTTTTACAGTAATAGAATTAATACTATTTTGTACCATTTTCTAATAAGTCACCCTTTATAAAGGGTTTGTGAGTTGGAACAAATGGCTTTATCAGTGGCTTATGAATAATTTACTAATACTTTATAGATCCGCTACAAGTCATTAATCAGAACAACCTTTGTGTTGCCATGGTTGTGAAAAATTCCTTTGATTTACCTCCAACCTAACCTTAACTATCATTTTTAGCTCTTTAACTCATCAGTAAGACCCTCTAACTATAAATAGCATGTGTATAACTGCAGACTTAATAGATTATTAGAAAGATTGAGATCCACAAGCTTATACAAAAATGTGTAACCATAAAGCCATTTATAAAGGGGGACTTAAATGGTGACTGCTTATCGTTTTAGCTTTAACACACTAAAACAGTTTTTAAAGTGTGGCTGACTTATCGGTGTATCTGAAAATCATGAACACCTGATCCACCTAAAAACTACCTGAGATAAATTAAAAGTTATGACAGGTTTCAGGAAGGCCTTAAGAGAGCCACATCCAGCTGGGAAATCATGGAAGCTGAAACTGTGGATAAGCACACGGGCAATTACAGCCTGACTAAACACACATCACATCATCAACCCAAACCACTCAAAGTGAAAATGTACCCTCATCCCTTACTAACCTCATTTGCCACCAGCCACAACCAACTGCTGCTTTCACACCCCCGGGCCTGCTGATTGGGCTGATCTTACTGATTAAGCTTCATTTAAGAAACATGTGGGAATCTCGCCTGGTAGCTTACCAAGATTGCACTCAGCCAGTCATTTCGCTCTGCCCTATTACCACAATAAGCATCTGCAATAACAAATGCCTGAGAAATTGCAGTTAAACCTCAGGGGCACTGGTGGAAAGAAAAAAAACATTTAAAGCACACTGTCAGCTTGGGTTGAACCAGTCTTATCTGAACAACATTCAGCTGTTGCAACATGTTTCTCTCTTCCACTCGTAGATGTGATTACTCAAAATATGTTCGACAGTAATCGCCCATGGGAATCACATAAAATATGCCTGACAAGTTGTTCAGCTGCATTAAAGAAGAAGCAGCACGACTCAGTGCTGACCACCAGTGGTAGCAACGCGAGAAGCAACGTGAACCGACGGGAACTGGTTGATCTCATGGTTGTCTGACATTTGAGCTTTCTTGTAAAGGAATCAGTTTGGAGCTTTTGCGCCACTCCAACTGTTTTCAACGTTTGTTTTACTTCTTATTTTGCTATTTGGATTTCTTGTAATAGTAATTTGGAAGGTTGCATTCAAATGGAGTAATTCATTGATTTGACAGTAGCTGATTAGCTGATGAGTTTCTATTACTTCCAGTTTTGTCCAACAAGTTCTACATAGACTGCATTTATTAGTTCCACTTTTCACTCAGGAGAACAATTGTGTGTGCATTAAAATGACTTTATATAATCGTAGGGTGGTGTGTTTGCTTTTAGATACAGATAATGTTTGTTTTCCATTCAGTCTCTAGCAATTTAGGCTATGTTATTGAACAATGAGTGGTTTCTGTAATGGCTGAGAAAAACCTTTCTTAAGAAGTTCATCATCATGTACAGTTTTCCTTGCCTAGTAATGCATTGTATTTTAAAAGCTAATATTGCATACTATTGTGGCAATTGCATATAGCCACAGGCACTTTGTAAAACCACTTAAATGTTTTTTTTGTGACATAGTTATAGCCTAGTGAAATGTATTGTTATAATAACATAAGTAGAGAATAATCACAAATTTAGAAAACTGACTCAATAAGGTCAGTTATATTATTATTGCAATAGCCTATATCTATTAAAAAGATTTAGAAGTACCGCCTACCGGTCATACAAGCATCGAAACCTGAGAGTGTATTAGGCCTACATTGTGGTTTTATTACTTATAAATTCAACTATTTATCAATCTATCTATTTATCTATCTATCTATCTAAGACCATTTGCTATTGGCTACTAGCGGATGACGCGGTCGTTACTGTTCAACCAATAAATTAAAACTACTCTCCTCGTTTTTCAGAGAGAGAGAGAGAGCGAGCGAGAGACGTTGAAAAAGTAGAGGTCGCGCTGCATCTTGGGTACATAACTCTATGGTGATGCAGTGAGCCTGTTGTGTAGACTGGAAACCAAAGTAAGGTAAACGGGGGAGGGTCGGCTACGGGGGGGCTTTCAGTGAGTTACAATGCGTCTTTCAGGGTGTTGAACGGTCTCGGTAAACGATGAGCCAACTTTGCCGGTCATCTCGAAGCGGAATGAGCCACTCTTGAACCCCGAAAACAAGTCCTTCTTGGCGGGGGAGAGCGAGAATGCAGAAGCCGAGAGCCCTGCTCGCTGTTGTCGGCTTGACTGGGAAATGGTAGCGTACTGTAGGAACCGCACTTGGAAGGAACATGGTCGAGAGGAGCAGCAAATTCTTGTTGATCGTCGTCGGATCCGTGTGTTTTATGCTGATTCTCTATCAGTACGTGGCTCCCGGGGTGATCAATTTCGGCTCCCCGCACGGTTATTTCACGGAGGAAGACGAGGGGGACATCTTCCCCACTCCGGACCCCCACTACGTTAAGAAATACTACTTCCCCGTCAGAGACCTAGAGAGGACGATTGATTTCCAAATCAAAGGGGAGGACGTGATTGTGTTTTTGCACATCCAGAAGACCGGGGGGACTACCTTCGGCAGGCACCTGGTCCAGAATGTACGTCTGGAGGTCCCCTGCGACTGCAGACCGGGCCAGAAGAAGTGTACCTGCTACCGGCCGAACCGCAAGGAGACCTGGCTCTTCTCCCGGTTCTCCACCGGCTGGAGCTGCGGCTTGCACGCCGACTGGACCGAGCTCACCAACTGTGTGCCAGGGGTCCTCAACAAGAAGGAGAACAAACAGAAAAATCTAAGGTAAAACTGTCAGATGTTTGGTTTGTTGCCTGTAGATTATGAAGAATTTTCAAGTGTGAGGTTTAGGAAATAACGTAGTCAAACATTGTGAATCTATAATAACTATTTGACACATTTTTGAGGATTATATTACTGATAAGTTTTTTTTAAATAGCTTAACGTTACTGTCTTAGTAGGCTATACTGTGTGTCTGTGGAGCATTGCAGTGGTACCACTGTAGAGAAAATGTACCTGAAGGTACAATAAGGTCACTGTGAACTCACAGAGCTGTACACTGTGTTAATGTAGGATTAGATAAGCTCTAATCACACTAAACAAACATTTAAATCAAAGTAATATATCTCCTGTTGACAGTTCTACTTCTTACACCTCTTTGTCTGGTTTACAAAACATCCTTTAATGCAGGCTTATTCCTCTGGAGAGACAATTATAATAGGCATTATCTTATAGTAAATTTGACAGCATTTTTTCACACAAAATATCTAAATTTACGCAGCTATTTTGGTCCAATTTATACCACAGAAATATAGTAGTGAGTGATACCAGAGAAGATAAAGCATAACAGAAGGTAATATAATTGTGTCATCATAACTAAATAAAACAAACTCATGAAAGTTCCCACAGGATGTTAATGGATGTAATTGGTTGCTATGTTATCTTAATTCAAAGGTCTTTTTCTTCACCGAGTGGGACAGTGTTCTGGTATGGTTTAAAATAAAAGAAGAATGTCAAGGATGGTGTGCATCTTCCTGAGACAGTAGATTGATAATAGATGCTTGCTGAGAGACAAATGTAGATCGAAATTTAGACATTGAGCTGTCACAAATGCAAAAGAAGCTCTCTCAACAGTGACAATTGTTGATAGGTGCCAATATCAGGGTGCCCTCCCAAGCTGGGATTCAGCTACATTTATTTCAGGCATGGGGATTGGGGGGGGGTGTAATACATCCAGCCAGGCAACATTTCCACTCAGTAATAATCCCTTGCATTGACTGTGAGGTATCCAGACACTACGCACATTCTTATTAAGTTATTGGCTAACCCATTTCTTCTCCGCGCCTCCCTACTGTTGTTGCCAACATATTGCATCCCTCACCCAGACATATTGACGGCTGTATCAACTTCCATTTCACTGCACCCTTGTGATTTAAGGGTATGCTTGTTGAATGAGTTATGTGTCTTTGTATTGCCTGAGCTTGTTCAATATTTTATTTTGGCTATGGGTGATCAATAGAACAGGGGGGGGGGGTGTTAGAAATACGTGGTCATTTAAAGAAAGAAGTGTTTTCCGCCTCTCTGCCTATCTGTCTGGCAGCCAGGCGCATGGAGATGTCAGGCCGGCTGCTCTGCTTCCCATGGCTGCTCAAACTGGGGATCAGAGCTGCAGGCTGGGCAGAGTTGGGCTGGGTCGGTAGGGGGGAGAGGGGAACCCTGCGGGGGTTTGGCTCCGCTCTAATCCGGGTGATTATTACTGCTGGGACACACACACATACACACACACTAGCGCTGGTATTTGCTGCTGGCGTCAGTCCTGACTCCCGTGGTTTCCCCTGCTCAGAGGTGATAACGTGTTCGGCCATTCTGCATGGCGAGCTGAGATATCACAGTGGAAGCAGGATAAACAGCCTTTCATCACTTTTGTGAGCACTGTTTCAAAGCCTGAACTTGTATGGGTGTGTGTATTTATGTGTGTGTCTGTGTTTGTGTGCACCTGAAGAGGCCACGGGAACAGAAAGAGACAGGAAGCCAGCGCAGATGAGAGGTCTAGGTATACATGCATGGGAGAGGAGAGGATCTCTTGCCTCTGGTATAATCGACTATCCTATCACTTCTGACAGAGAACCAAGGGACTACAAGTTTAATAGCACCCTGAAGAAAAACAATGCTGCTCCATATTACATGCAGCTCTACTTCCACAGGGAAGTGAAGTGAATCGCTGCAATGAGGAGCTTTGAAGAGAAACTGGAATAACACTCTGTTTCCCTTCGTGTGTGTGAGAGAGATTGTTTGCCTCTCTTGTATCACTGTGGTAATGCTTGTTTAGGGACATTGGTCTTTAAGGCAGTAGCAGTGTGGCGAAGAGGCCAGAGAAAGTGTGATTAAGATCATCTGTGTTTACAGAACGGTGGTGAGGGATTTCTTGGTGCAGTGTCGTACACATAGCCTTAAAATCAGCTGTGCGCATTGTCAGCGTGGTGGAGATAAACAGTCTTTAGCCCCAGCCAGTGGTTTTATGTGTCTGACACACCTTGTACCTGCACACTTGTGGAGGAAGTGGTTTGGAGCTGCACTGTTAACTGTGAGAAACAAAAAAAACAGCCTTTTCTAGAAATATTTGGCAACACAGCAGTTCTAGTGTTGACATCCAGCATCTCTCTGCAGCTGTTTTCTCATCCAGCTGTCAAGTGAATTTTACACAAACGTTTTAAATGCTGCAAAAATAAAATGTGAATTAGCACCATTTCCATCAGCTGGATTCAAGCACATTAATACGCCTCCTTGATGTCAGAAAACGCATCCACAAGAAGAAAAAAAACAACTGAAAACAGACAAATAGATTTAAGAATTTAAAGTTTGTAATTTACATTTACTGTCATATTGCCGTATGCTTTCGTTTGATTATGAAAACAAATATGTGCCAGTGTTTAGGCCTGCAATAATTATTTTCATTATTGGTTAACCGTGCCAAAAGGACGCAAGAAAATTGCAGAGCCTATGTTGACATATTTAAATTGCTTATTTTATCTAACACTCCAAAAGACATCAACATATTCAAATATGTTCATTTTGCTGTCATAGAACACCTAAAATCATCATATTCACATTTGAAAACTTGGAACCACAAAATGTCAAAATAAATTACTTAAATGAATTGATTATTTTTTTCCGCTTTACTTACTGTTATGTTGTACAGCACAGTAAAATGACTACATAAGCACAGCAGTTGCTATTTAAAAGACAGAGAGACAGCCAGGCCAACATTTATGGGTTTTTCTTGAAAGAACATCACTGAATGTACAAAGCCACTATTGAACTGTTTAGTATTGATAGAACATTTGCCGGGCCCTGTTGTCATGGCTATATGATTTATTGATTCTACAGATAGGTCTGTATCACTGTGTGTTGCACAGTTTCTTCAAAATGTTTCTACTCCAAGAGAGCATACAAATGTTTTTGAGCCATTGAAGAAATTGGATTGAATATGGTGGTTTTTCAAATTCAGTATATCATAAATTGTGGGAGAGAAAATGCCACGATGGATTAGGCTCAGTTTGGTCTAGTGACAAATGTGTCAGCTTTAGAGGGAGGCACATTAAGCAGCAGCAAGCGGCCGTGAGATGAATGGTTCTTAATAGGAGAGACAGGTCCATCTTTGATCGGTGATGAGATGAGATCGAGATGAAGAGTGGCATTGTGGGAGAAAAGAACTCCCATACTCGGCTGAGCGCCACTCACAGTGGATTTGTCATCCCCTCCCCCCTCCCCCTTATATCAGTTTTAATGTTCTTCAGTGATCCCATGGGACAAACCAATACACACACATACATAGTAGAACACACACTAATGAGTGTATGAAACTAAACGGACACAGCCCCTAATGCAAGGCCTTGATATGGGGCTTCTAATTGGTTAAGGAGGTATCTACCACTTTACTCAAATTATAGCCACACTTTCAGATGGGGGATACCATCTGTCCTGTGCATGTGTGTGTTTTGTGCACACATCTCATGTCATGAGTGTGTGTCTGTGTGTTTTTAATCCTAGTGTGTCATAGAGCGTTTTAGTAAGCGAAGTGATGGGGCTAATTTTACTGCCTCTACTCGGCCCTCTCAAATCACTCCCTGTTTTTTCTCTCCATTTCTTTCTTTCCCGCCTCCTCTTCATCCCCTCTGCCTGCCTCTAAAACACTTTCCCTCCCTCTCCTTCCGTCCTTTCCTGCATCCTTCCCTCCATGATGGTGTCACTCTCTAATCAAACAGCAGGCTTGCTTTCCGCTTGGTGGCTTTATGGCCGGGGGCTCACTCTCTATCTCTCTCCTTCACTTTTCTCTCTCTCCTTTTTCCTCCTCTCTCCATCTCTGCCCACTCGCCCACTCCTTTGCCATCTTCTTCTCCCTCTCCCTCCGAGCGTGACTACCACATTAGAGGAAATGTCTTTTCATGGAAGATTTGCTGCAATTTCCAAAATGGCTGCTTTGCCTAATGGACAACTGCCTTGGTTCTAATGGATGATTACATGTATGAGTATGAGGGGGGGGAAAGGACGAGGAGGGGGGGGCACGGAGAAGGGAGGAGGATATGGAGGTGATGAAGAGTCATATGAGGAAGAAGATGAGATGACTGTGGGACAAGAGGAGAGCTGTCAGGGAATGATTGAAAAGATAAAAGTAGAGGGTGAAAACGTTTAGTTTCATTGCTGGGGAGGGGGTTAGTCAATTAGCACGGTTGTCAAGCACTGGGCATTACTCTTCTTTCAATAGGTCTGTTTCAGATTCACAGCACAAATCACTGCACTCTAAGCTGGCTCTGTGTGTAAATGTGTGTGTGCGTGGCATGAGAGCGGATGCGTGTGCATGTGGTAGCTCAGCATGGTGCCATCAGCCAGCCAGCCAGCCAGCACAACCCAGAATCCAGATGAACTCCAGGAAGCTACAGAGGCAGCCCTGGCTGATTGGCATATAGTACAAATGTGTGTGCATGCCCATGTCTATATGAGTGCGTGCACACGCTCATGCCAGGCAGGTTGATGTTAATCCAATCAGATTAGCCGTGTTTTAGCGCCGGCAGCCAGTCGCTCCAAAGCCGGTTATGTCCACTCATCCTGGGCACCTTCTCGCATTCCCAACAAACATTCCCACATTCCCTGCCTGTTTACTTGGCTCAAATCACCTTCACTTATGGGACAAGCCTGTTTGTCTTAGTGGAAACCAGGCTCTAATGGGGTTACCAGTGGTGACCTAATGCCTTACTGTAGCTGATGTTAAGTGTGTGAGGAATTGGCATACAGACATAGGCATTAAAGAACATTTTGTGGCAATATGTTTGCAAAAATGATGCTTTTCTGAACTAATTAGTGCTAGGACCATTAGTAGATGAATGGGCTGACAATTATTTTTTGTCTTATCTAATGTAAAAAAAAAAGACCATATATATGCTGGTTACAGACTCTTTTACTATCATTAACGTAAATAATTATTTATTTTTACTGGTGAGTGGTGGTCAGTCGAAATAATCAATTAGAAGATGTCATTTAGGCTCTGGTAATTGGTGATATAGCCAATATACTGTGTGTGTATATATAGCCATATATTTATTTTTGACATTTTTAACTTCAAAGCAAGGATTCCCACCCATTTTTTGGCTTGTAACCCCTAAAACAAAGCCATGTCTACTTCAACCCCTTGTCACAGGTCATATACTGTATGTGTTCAAGTTGTCACCTGTTTAACCAATATGAAATTATTCCTTCTGTTTTTATTTGAATAATTTTTTGAGGACCGAAGGTCTAAACATTATCTAGAAATTCTCAAGAAAAAAAGCAAAGTCTTAATAAAAAGTCTGAAAAACATTTTTCTTTTTAATCATCCTGCAACCCTTAGATTTTAGCCCTTCTGTTGTAGATATAGGTGTTGTTTTCTGTGTTGTTTCAAGAAGAAACTCAACTCACAAATGCAGTTATTATTACCACATTTGTCCATTACTCTAACTTATTCTAACTTTAATGTTAGTCTTAAATACAACACTAGATCAGCACACCAACAGCAGATAATGCAGTTAAGCAAGTGGCTCTTCACGTTTTGTGCTCTGCCCTTCACAATATAGTGAAAGGATGGTCAACTCACACGCAATCTCACACATAAGAGTGTGATATGCCCCCTATGTGTTTTCCTCTCCAGTAGCTTGAGGCATGTGTTGACAGGCCTCTCTCAGCTACACCGCTGCTTCCCCTCGAATACAAGAGTTCAACACAGGTTCAGCCTCAGGTCCCCCTAATGTATAACCAGCATCACAATTCAGAGTTGAGAGACTTTAGCTCAAGAGGATATGGGGATGCCTCTGTTGGGCCCCCGGCCACACACACAGGGCTTTCAGTTTGACTCCCTGCCATACCGGCTGTTTGCAGCCATTTTTCAGCAGGCAACTGTTTGGCTGTTGTTGATCAGGGATGCAAAATGGCCGATTAAGGCCAAACTGCTGGTGTTGAAAAATGCTGATTATCAGAGTAAGGTATGGATTCTTGTATTGCTTAGAAGGATGATTGAATCAACATTAAACTGTCCAGAATACAAACCCGTACGGTCAAGTTGAGTTAAGGCTGTTGCCGCCATTGATTTGCCCCAGCTGTTTCACCTCAGTGCACATTTAAAGACAGGACAAGGACAAGGATCCGCTTGATCGCTGACGACTGGTGGTCTGTGAGGGGTTATCTTTGCTCTGCCTGCAAGGCTTCATTATTGATTAGCCATTATGGATCGCAGAGGGTTTTTCATTGATTTGATAAAACTTAAATGACGCCGACATTGAGCAGAGCCTTTCCAGATCCGATCTGGCTGTGTGCTCGACACAGAGGGCTGATGGGGAGAGCGAGCGGGAAAGAAAAGCAAGAGTGATGTGTTTCTTAATCATTACACAGCCTCTGTGACTCTGTGTGTCACTCTGTCTCTTCCACCCTCTGCGTCCGACTGTCAAATGTCAACCCCCCTCACTACCACCAAAGTGATTCTGCGGCCCTGTGGACAAATAACCGTGCGGCGAATGATTAGCAGACATTTCTATGGCTGGTAATGAGGGCCGCTACGCTACAGCAGCTCCGCCAACAGGATTACTCCCTATTGATTAGCCTAGCCTAGCATTAGCCTTGCTAGCTAAAAGCGACTGGGTGATTAGTGGGCCTTTCTAAAGTGGTTAATGTGTGGTGCAGAGGAATGCTGTGGTATGCTATCCATGAGAATGGGATTACAGGCTATTAATCAGACAAGAGGGTAGCTGAAGTCATTAGCCAGCCCCACGGCAAAGTCAGTGCGTCTGAGGCTGATCCTAGTTCCTGGTTTCTAAATCCGGTTTGGCCTTGTCGGTTTCGTGTGCGCTCTTGCTACATATCAACCCTGAGTGTCTGTCTTTCTTTTAACACCCCCCACCCCATGGTGCCCTATTCTTTGATGGCACTCCCTGTCTTTTCCCTGCTTCCCTTCTTCTGAGATGGAGAAGGACATAGAGAGAGAGGGAGAGAGAGAGAGAGAGAGAGAAAGACATCCCCAGGGACTGCTCTCTGCATCCATTAACAGCACTGTCTTTTCATGTCCCTGAATGTGACAAGTCCAGACAGGATGTGACCCGGGAGCTTCTCCTTGTCTCTCAGTTTGAGCACCTCATTTTTTTATGTAAACAAACAAACAAATGCATCAATTTCATGCATGTGTGTGTTTATGAATAAATGCATCCATTCATGAAGCTGATGTGTGTCTGTGGGAGCATGTTTGTATGTGTGAGAGCGAAGAGATGGCCAACGGAGGCATGTGAACGGAGAGGAGAGGCTGACAGGCGTACTAATTGAATTGTGGGAAAAATGCAAATCCCATACTGCCTCTTTGAATTAGGGGGAGGAGTTTTAACTGATTGGGACTGTCTTCTCTTTGGGAACACACACACACACACACAGTAGGCTAACCTTTACCAAATCCCAAAAACAGAATGAATGATAGTATTGTGTCTGCATCCTTACACGCTTCACCATGTCTTTTTCCCATCACTCCTCTCCGTTCTGCCCATCATGCCATCCCAGCACTTCAGTGTCTTTTGTCTGTGTGCATGTGTGTGTGCGTCTGTGCATGTGAGCACCCCACCAGAAGAGCTAAAGTGCTGATGCCATTCATGGAAAGAGAGCGAAGGAAAAAACAGAAATTCTTCGTTCTGCTACACTTGGTTTGTCTGCTTTGCTCTAGGGCAGACCTGTAGATCACCAGAGTTGGTGTGTGTGTTTGTGTGTGTGTGTGTGTGTGTGTGTGTGTGTGTGTGTCCGTCCGTGTGTGTGTCCTCTGCCTTCATTTGTGCATTCAAGCAAAGGGTGTGTGTGTGTGTGTGTGGGGGGGGGGCTCTATGAGCAATACCAAAAATATATGAATATACATCACTGGTCTCCGTCCAGAGCAATGGGATCTGTCATCCATTTATTTAACTGTCTATGTACTTTGCTCATTTGCAAGCCATGATGTCTCTCAAATTCTCTGGGTGGGAAAGCAGAGAAAGGGGAGGTAACCTTGCTCCTTATGACGACGTATAAGGAAGATTCCAGATCGGCCCATCTGAGCTTTCATTTTCTCAAAGGCAGAGCAGGATACCCAGGGCTCGGTTTACACCTATCACCATTTCTAGCCACTGGGGGACCACAGGCAGGCTGGGGGAACTCATATTAATGTAAAAAACAACAACTTATAAAGTGAAATGTTCATGCCATGGGACCGTTTTAATAAGACTGATGTTACTTAATATGTTTCTAAAGTGATTATGACTTTGTGTCATTCTACTTATTGATAAAGGCTACATAGTTATCCTTTTAATGGTAATAATGACAAATTGAACAGCAAAAAGACAATGTCCGCTGTCCCTACACAGCATAGTGTTGAAAAAGGCTCTGTTCCAAGGTTGGATCTTTAGTTTTTAGTGTTGTTACCAATGTGAATTTGAATTAGGTTTTCTTACTTCTAAAACAGAACCTTGAAGTTCCAGTTTTACTTTGGCTCTCTAGTGGTGCTTCTCTTTTTGGGGGAAACCATCTTTAGCTGAGCATCATGTACAGACATGAGTGTGCAGAGGACATATTAACCAGACAGCTGCCATGCGTTTTATTTTGCCGTTTGGCCGATTAATTGAATTAATGATGATTAACTTCAGCTGACCAAACTTGCTGCAGACAGTTGTCTTTATAGCTGGCAAACGTGTTGACAACAGTACTTCCACTAAACTTGTATCACATATTGTTAAGAGATTGTTAATAATGTAATTAAAAATGTGTGTGAAAACAAGTAATTGATCACCCCTCCCACATATATACATACTGGTACACACACACACACACACACACACACACACACACACACACACAATCTCTTGTGTAAGCAGCAGATTTGGACAAATAAGGGTTAAATAAATAAATATGTCACCATATCTGGAAATCTCAACATGGTCCATTGTTAAGTAGGACAGGCTTCTCCTGTAACGGCAGTAAAGATCAATTGAGGGAGTGCCATCACGCTGGATAAAGGTCAGTGTTAGAGCTAATCCAGTTATACTATTCTTAGTGTCTCTTCACCTCTTTGTCTCTTGCCGCTCTGCCGCCTCCTCTTCACCCACACACAGCACTGTGGATCTGGGCCACGACTATGCAGTTTTCACCTTTTTCTCCCTATATACTTAAACATTTTGTGTACCACCTCTGCTTCCCCTTCTCTCCCCCCGCTTCTCCCTTTTGCTCTGTCAAAAAAAAAAAAGTTATACTTCATCCTCCTCGCCACCACCCTGTCGTTTTGGGTTTCCCAGCGCGTGTCAGCTTCCTCCAGAGAGAGGAAGTGATGTGTCAGGAGGTGCTTTTTATCTGCCAGTGATCTGATCTGATGTGAGATTGAGATAAACACAAGAGGAGTGTAGTGTTCTCTCTCTCTCACCCTTGAGAACTGTACGATGGAGAAGCCCTCCTTTTTTTGTGTGCCTGCTTTTTTTCCTCGTGTGCACAGACAGAACAATCTGGTGGTCTTGGGGTGATATACACTTTCATGTATTTGAAATTACAAAGGGAATACTATAAAGTGGGTCTTTGAAACCCCATTCAGCCCTTCAACTCCTTTTTTAAAAACAATCTGCTCTCCTGTGAAACCTGATAAGAGAAGTTTAGGAAGTAGTCCTGCAACAGTGAAATGCAATATGTAATATGTCTGCAGACAGGCTTGTGTTGTTGTCTTTGAGGAAGAAACTAAACCACCACCTGCTCCTATTTTTTTCTACTTTTATGTAAGACTGTCAAATTAATGCAGATAAATCTATTACATCACTTTCAGGAGCTCCTACGCATGCAGAGTACATTGTTTGTACATTCAGAAGACTAAAAGACAATAAATGTATCAATATTTCAGATTTGGCCTTGGGTTGTCATAACAAGCACATAGATTGTGTTTAGAGTTTAATAGGAATGGAAAACCCAGTCCCACTGAGGCTTGACTATTTTCAGGAGTCAGTGCAGTGTCTTAAATGTAAAAAGCCTCTGTGGTTTATAGTAGATACACATGGAGAAGCAAGGCTAATACACATTCATCAACCACTCATAAATATGCCAGATATTTTTAGATAATCTGGCAACGCTATCTGAACATCTTATTTTCCGGGTTTATCGTTGTATGTGGTCGACGAGGTAACGTAATTGGCGAGTAGGCTGTCCTTCAACTAACGGATGCATTTTCTTTATCATAGCTGTATGTCTCAACTGGGGGTTAGCGGGCATTCGGACTGAAAGCAGCCCTGCGTCGGTGGGTGGGTGTTGTTTCAAGTAGAGATATGAAACATGATCCAGTAAGTTTGAGTAATAGATCCATGAGTTTGAAAGTCCTATCACAGAGGCCAATGCACTGCACTTTATAGTACTCGGAGACAGAATTTTAAAACGCACGGCAGGAATCATTTTATCTTCGGTTGCAATGATTGCAAGGTAAACGGCAGAAATATAGCATTCACATTACATAGAAATTTACCAGGAATGTACACTTGCATGTATTTGATTGGCGATGGCAGTGTCTTGCCGGTTGAGCCTGGTTTAACTTGCTAGACGACCCTGCGTTTTGTTCACACGGAGCTAAATCCAGCCTGTGATGTCTTTTCCCTGTGATGGAAGGCAGACCGTTTCCAAAACTCCCACCTCCCAAGGCGCCCAAAATGCTGATAGCATGTGTCTGTGGTGGAGAAATCAGTAAGCATCAGCTACCACACTGTCTATTTACAGCCTGAAATATTCAAATAATTTAGTTGTTGGGTTTTGCTTGTTGTCAAAATTTGACTTGGCGGAGTATCTCCCTTTCTAATTACTGGACAAATTAAACCAAAACAATGACTATCAGACAGCCTTCTGTGTGGCTGCCTGTCACACTGCTGTCATCCATAAATTCCATATTCTCTGAAGCAGAGAGGCACGAAGGCTGGTGTCATTCCCAGATGCTCGATGGTGTTTTAAGCCCCCAACATTCCAGGCAGCGCTGCGACCGTTGACTTCAAGGCACCTAACCCTAACTTTAACCCTAACCCCTTGTGCCCGTGCCCCTCGCAGAAATCATCCTGGGCGTTGCGTTTTAACTAGGGCTGTCAATCGGTTAAACAATGTAATCTAATTAATTACATACTCTGTGATTAATTAATCGAAATTAATCGCATACATAATTAACGGTGCCTGAACCGATACGTTTTAAGAAAGTAAGAAAAGAAAAGGGAAAAAAAGGGTACTAAACAACAGTTGGTGACATTAAAGAACGGCTTGTTTATTGCTAAGGCCATATGGTCAAAATTAAATGATTTAATAATAATGTATAACAATAACTTATTTCACTAGTAAATTGCTGTTGAACGACAAAAACAACAACCAGATGGTAAAGGACATTTACAATAACTTCAAATGCACCACGAGGCTGTAGTTTACCAGTTTCATTGAACGCACCGTCCGTGTTGTTTCTCCGACGGCAGCTGCAGATTGTTACATCCCGGTGTTGAATCCTCTACAGTAAAACACAGTCAAACTTTACACCGTTTAGCGTTAGCTGTCAGCATTTTAACCGTGTTTAATCCAGCTACTAGCTAGCGGTAGGCTAACGTTAGCTGCTGTTGAGTATTGTGTTAACTAGCGTCACATGCAGCGGGGTTTGTGTTGCCGGTATCGTCTGTTTCAGAGCATCAGAGAGAAGCGCAGACATATCAGTGGCACCAGACTTTCGTCTTTAACGCGTTATTTTTTTCTCAGAATAATTAATCGAAATTAACGCGTTATTTTGACAGCCCTAGTTGTAACCCAAACCTAACCATAACCATTACCTAATCCTAGTGCCTTCCAGGCAGCACTGCCTGGAAGGAGACGTTGGGGGCTTAAAACACCGACATAATTCCCAGATAGCCAAGAAATTCTTGGTGGCAGCTCCAAGGTTTCCAGCTAATGTTACACCACCACCAAGGAGCCTTTTTAAGCACTGAGAAGCTTTCAGAGGTGAATCAAGGTGTGCCCAGACATGTTCCCGGAGTAAATTGTAGTTTTCTGTTTGAGTTAAGCTTTCTTTAACCAGGCAAGTCAGTTAAAAACAAATCCTCATGTATGCTGACAGCCTATTGAAGGCAAAATCCCAAAATTGGGATTGAGTTTAAAAAAATGTTTGGATTTGTAAGGTAAATGTATGTATATATATATATATATATATATATATATATATATATATATATATATATATATATATATATATATATATATATATATATAAAAATAAACTACTATGATCATAAGGCTAATCATCTGCAGATGGTAACAGAAAACCCAAACAATGACTGCAATGCCACAAAAAAATATAAACCAAGATAACCACCAAAAGTAATTAAATGAGGTGGCACAGTTGGTGTAATGTCTCAAAAAAAAAGCTCCACCGTATACAGTCTGTTTGCTTATGTGTGTCCATAGCAATAAAAGGAGAGTAGAGGCAATTGAGGCAGATAAAAAAAAAAAAAAAAAACAAAGACCTCCAGGCTGCCTCTGTAGTCCAGAAGGCACGTTCCAGAAAGATTTCACTCTGTCATGACTTGCGTGATACAGGCCTTTTGCATGTTAAGCGCCACAATGCAAATACTCAGAGGCATGCAAAATGCAGACCACGCTCTCTCTCACACTCTCTCTTTCTGCCAGACACATTCAGCCTCCGTCCCTCACTGACTTTATGGATGTTCACTGTTTGACGCTGTCCCTTGTTGAATATACCCCCCGCCCCCTCTTTCCCTGTTTTTTTTTTTCTTTCCTCCCTTCCTCTCTCTCTCTCTCTCTCTCTCTCTCTCTCTCTCTCTCTCTCTCTCTCTCTCTCTCTCTCTCTCTCTCTCTGCCGTCTTTTGTCCAGCATCTCTTCACGCTTGACCAGCCTTGCTGTGACTCTTGACTTCAAAGAGCTACTTCATTCATCAGTCACTCATCAGGGAGAGAGGGCCATTCAGCGCTGCGCTAAAAGCGAGGGAGGGGACGGGGAGTGAGTGTATAAAAAAGAGGGTGAACAAGTGAATGAAAAGAGGGCACGAGAGAGAAAGAGGATCCGCTCTTGACCGCGGGGAACCTCAGGAGTCACAAAAGCAAAAGAGGGACACACTCCCAAACATCTACACACCCATACAGAGTCACTCTCGTTGGTTGCGTGCAGATGCCTCATACGTTATCCCTTTCTCCTTTTGCTGCCTATCCGTCTTCTCTCTTTCTCATCTTTCCTTCATTCTTTTCACTTGAGCCGGCAGTACAAAGGAGTGTTGATGCCTGTTCCTTCGTGTGTCCTTACTACGCAACGGCCACTCTCCAGTATTTCTAAATCTCTCCCTCTGTATTTTCATCGCCTTCGTGCTCACTGACATTCTCCCTCTTTTCATTCCTCTATATTTTGAGGTGGCTGGCAAGCTAGTTTTCAGGTCAGTGGGAATTGCTATTGCTTCCCCTCTCAGCTGGAGTCTGGCTCACACACACACACACACACACACACACACACGGATATGCACGTTTTTTTTGTTTTTTTTTGTTCTTTGTGCAAGTGGTTTATACGGACATGTGGTTGTGTGGTCTTGTATACACGGTTGCCTAACTTGTAAAGATGCATTGCTTGTAGGTGTGCCAGGGTACTTTTCTTCCGTCTTTTGTCTCTTCGTTGTTCTGCCGTTTATTTGTTTTTCTCCCTCGAGTAATAAGTCATAACTGGAAGTCTGTCACGCTCGCCTTAGTCTGTTTTTCTGGCTGTTCACTTTTTGTATGAGGGAGAGGAGATTTCTTTTATGACTCACCTTGTTTGTGTGTGGGCATGTATGTATGTATGTATGTATGTACATCTTTAACTCAGGTTATCCTCTCCTGCTTAACAAGCAGATTATGATGTTTATTGCCAGTAAGAAATCTGGTTAGGCTAGATTTATCAGTTCCTCCAGTAGTTATTCACATGGCAGTATAGTAGTAGTATAAGTATATATTTTGACATTCTCGCAACTAATACTGCAACCACTGATTATTTTCCAGTTATTTTCATTTATTAATCATTTGAAAATGGTGAAAAATGCCCATCGTAATATTCCAAGGGGACGTCTTTTTTCTTTTTCTTTTTCCCCGACCAACAATCCCCAACCCAAGGAAATTTAGTTCACCAACACATACTGTAAGACAAAGAAAAGCAACGAATCCTCACAATTGAGAAACTAGGTCACCTTTGGCATTTTCGCTTGATTCATTTTCTGTCAGACGACTTTTTGTTTGAGTTCTACTCTCGACCTGTTTGTAGGTCAAATGGCAGATATTGTCTGGAATGGATTTTACCTTTTTTGTATGTTTGTTACGAGACAAACATGCAGCTAATACTGAATTGCAGTTACAAGTGTATTAGATACACCTTTACCATCTTGTGCAATCCAATGCAAAAAAAACACTTGATGATTAATTCTACCTTTTTTCAGTTTGTGTCGACACTGTCGCAGACACAACTCTGGTTATGTTTGAGCTGTATTCATGTAGTGGAAGTGTTGGACTACATCATATTTTAAGAAGTTTCTAATATTCTCTCACATTTATGTATGTAAATGGCAGCAGACAGATTTGTAGCCTAGAGAAACATATAAATGCCTGTAATTGATCTAATAAGCGTCAAACAAGTCAACAAATTGCCATGTTGTTTTTGCCTTTTTTAAAGTTAGGGAATACGTAAAGAAGAGGAATTGCATTCACTTGGAATTCATTGGAAATTGGGCACAAGAATTGGTGTGTACACACACACGCGCACACACGCACACACACACAGTCTTCATTAGGCAATGCTTCATCATCACGGGCACACACAAGCTGCCACGTGCCACTGCACACCAACGGCTTTGAGAGAGCAGGTGTGGAGACATACATGAGTCACAGGTCTTAATAAAGCAGAGGAGGTGTGAATGAATGAATGAAACGCCTCTGGATTTTTTTTTAGTTTTTGTTATTCTGATCGCCAGAATGAGAAAGCGTGTGTATGCATGTGCTTGTTTGTCTACATGTAACCAGCAGCTCATTCATAGCAATAAATGAATTTTCTAAGTATTCATCAGTATAAATCAGTGTGTGAATTACACACACGCTCCAATGTGGTGAGTCAGTAAAGTTGTTGTAAGCCTGCGAGCTAAGTAACGGGCCTGCCACGACATGCCTCAGCAACACATAGAAGCATAGGGACATTAACGTTACTGCAGGAGAAAAATTGGGATGGAGGTAGAAAGACAGAGAAGGAGCTTAATGAAAGCGCCATGGAGGAGGAAATTGGAAGGGAGGGATAATTGCGTTCAAGTCGGCCAACGGAAAGAGGCTGGGGAAAAATGAGACGGGGAGTGAACAGTTGGAGGTAAAGAGAGTAAACGGGAAGCAGAGATGAAGTGTAATAAAAGGGAAGAAAAACAAGAGGGCAAGAAGATGAGCGAAAGTATCTCTTCGTCTCCCCCTCCTCCCCTAATGGAATGTTAATCAGCGTAAAGAGGTGAGATGTGTGTGTGTGTGTGTGTGTGTGTCGGACGTGGTGTTCTGGCCCTTTCGGAGCCTTGTCTAAAGTGCTTCAAGTGAACAACTGCACACAGGGGTCCATTACAATGCCCTTTACAACACTTCCCCCTCCCCCAGCCATAAACAGTTCTTTGATTCATTAGTTTTGAGAGCATTATCATGATAATGAAACACTGCATGAAGGGTTTAATTCCAAGACCTCAAATATCCAGTTTTGGAGATTTAAAAATATTTTTTTTCATCTATAAAATACTAATAAGATACTACTTTTGTTTACAAGTTGTCTTCCTTTTTGTCACCTGTCATTTTGTGAGAGCAGCTGCCAGCTTTTTAAAAAGCATGGATTTATGAATCCAAACTTTCAACATCTATACCTGTCATCTATATACACACACACACACACACACACATTTCAAAGAGGGAATTCTGTAGCCAGTGGGTTAACTTGGGCAGACATTCACAGTGGGTTTTAGATCACAAAACACCCAAAGGATCAAAATGTGTCATGCATGGCAACGATTTAAAATGTATTGCACATTTCATATTTTTATTAAAAATGTCTCTAAGGTTATTTCAGGGCAGTGATAGCCTGAGGGTGAGAGAAAAGGCTTGCGCACTATTGGCAAAAACATCGTTTTTTTTTTCTCTTCTGAATTGTGCACATTGGCAGGAGTTGCATTAACACAGCTTTTTCCACACTTAAATTAAAATGTCACTGCTTAAAAATTAAACACAATGTAAAAAGGAAAGTGCGGTCTTGAGACTGCGATGCTTTAGGATTTAAATGTACTGAAGGATTTTCTTCAGCATGCATCTTTGTTTGTTGGCCAGAACAAGCACCAAATTAACTTGTGTAGGAAGCTGTCTGAAACATATTATTTGCTTTTTAAATAAAAAAAAAAAAATAAAAAAATGACGGCCTCGGGTGATTTGGAAATTGCAGTAGTCGGTATTGAATTGCCTTTTCTTAGTATGATTCATCATGCGGGCCCAAAACAGAGGCAGGTTTTAAGGCCGTTTTATGGTCCTGCGTAGAATCGACCCCTCTGCGTCTACGCCGGACCCTACGCCGTAGCCTGACGTGCACCTCTCGAAAAATGTAACTACACTTCGCGGCCACGCACGTCACTCGGCCGTGGCTGGGTAGCGTTGGATTCCCCCCCGACTCATTTCCTGGTTCTCCTTCTCCATTAACAAAATGAACTCAAGGAGAGGGTTCACTTTTCCTGCTACAGATTTCCCACCGTGGTCAGAAAGCACAGGGGAGACACTTTGTTTTCATCGCATGTTTTTAGCATAAGAAACCCACTGTACGCTGCTGCTGAGCACCAAACAGCTGACCAACAAAGGTAACGACGAGCTGGAGAACATAGTGAAGGATTTAGGAGAGCGAACATTCGACTTACATTCATCAGGTGACTGTTCACTCCCTTTCTCATTTCCCCCAGCCTCTTTCCGTTGGCCTACTTGAACGCAATTATCCCTCCCTTCCAATTTCCTCCTCCATGGCGCTTTCATTAAACTCGTTCTCTGTCTTTCTACACAACTTTAAATAAATACTAATGTTGCTCCATATCTTCTGGATGGGTTATGACTTTGGCCATGATTTTCTGCTTGCCAACAGCTTTTGAGCTCCCCGACCAAACCCCAAGAGCAGAGGCAAAATCGGTTAATGCAGCCTTTAATAGATTTTTTTTTTTTTGACAGTTAAGCCATGTTCATTAACATAATTTTTCTACCACTGTTATTTAACATGGTGGTTGACATGACCTCATGACACTGAGCTACACTTCTTGTGTATGCAAGTATTACTGAAGCTACACTACATATGGTCATTTACAGCTCTACTGGATGCTTGCAAATTAAATGTGGTACCAACACACAAAATGTGTATGTTGTCCCCTCTTTACATACACAAAATTGTGTTTAGCATGCTTCCTTACATTCCTACTGTGATACAAAGTGGATAATCAGTAGTGCTGGAAGGGGTTTTGCCACGTGAAAAGAGCAACTTTGTCCTGCATTATATTTTGGAGGGTGGATTTACTTCGTCAGTCTTCTCTCACCAACTTAATTTACACATTTCGCGCTGATTGCCGTATTTCTTTGGTAACTAGTCTGATGTGAAGACTGCCAGTTTGTATCGGTCTCCTTAGCTGAGGTAATCTTTACAGTTCAATCACTTGAAGCAGTTATTTTATTTTTTTTTCAAACTTGCCCTTATTTCAGTTTATTGGGCCGTATAAGAAATTGGGCCGTGTAATTTCACTTGGGAGAAAAACAATCAGACCAGGACCTTGTTGAGGGGGCAGGCTCAGTACGTCTCACTGCACTTCTGGAGTGAGAATCGTTTGCAGTGAGGATGAGATCTGACCGCCATCCATCTCAGCTACACAAACACTGAACAGTGGATGAAGCAGAACCCTTTCAGAAAGTAGTCATGGTGACCATATATCAAGTAACCATATAGCAAACCAAGGAAATTAAATAAAAAGGGATGTTAATTATTCCAAATCTGATTTCATAAATAGCGGGATAATCCGTTGTTGTACATTAGGACGGCAACAGCACATATTCCAAGGGGAGTGTGGTAATCAGTGCAGTGATCCGCAGCAGATGCTGCTTCTTCATGTTTGTTTAGCTGTTAAGGAAGTCCTCTCCAGCTACAAATATCTGACTAACAAAGGAGCAAGCATCAAAGGGGTCAAATATGTTCCTTTCAGTCATCAAAACGGGTTTAAAGAATATAAGTACCTTCATTCATTTAAAATCTAAATATATTGTGTAAATCAATACCAGTGATATATTTAATCAGTCTGTCTCGTATCACACCGACCTTCACCTTTTTACATTACAACACAATTTACAATGAGGGATTATTGCAAGCGTTTCAGGTGGCAATCACTTTCGGTTTTACCTCCAAACAAAGTGCTCTTGATCATCCGGCTAGACTGTTGGCTTGGTTGGTGATCGTTTGACCAATCGTTTCTTACACAGTTGGACAATTTTATCATAACCAACGTGGTAAAATGAGACCGAAGTTGTAAAAAGCTAGCCTGGTTGACACCAGACCCTTCTCAGTTGTAACTGAGAGTGGGTCTGGAGAACGTTCATTCGCAGCCCATTTCCAAAGGGGCGTCGCCAACGGACGCCTCTCAAATGCTTCTGGGCGCAATTGGATAGTCCTTCAACCAATCGGACCAACGATCCGGGTGACGTAGCCTGCGCTTCGGTGGCCGTCATGTTGAACGTAAACAAAAAGCTTGTGTAAAGCCCGCCTCAACGGTTGTGATTGGTGTCTCGATGTGGAAACATTGGAAATGGGCTTGAATGGGCTCTTGGCCAGACTGACTTGCAGAGAAAATCTAAAATTTGCCGGAAGTTCGTCAGGGTTTTCCCACGGTAGTAAAAAGCCAGAATTAGCCCTAAATAAAAGAGGGAAAGCCTCTTCTCCCTGTGCCACTCCCTGATTTAAAGTCGTTATCCACTCTTGTATCCACCGATGTCTGCTTTTAAAGTAACGCTGCATTTTAATGCGTTAATGCATATGTATGACCATACACGTTAGCTGTCCGCTTTGCCACATCACCCTTTTGATTAATTTAACTTTGAGGTGACAGTAACGTGACTCCCTTGCATGCACACACACACACACACACACACACACACACCCCTATGCATGTGGTTCCTGACTGCTGTGGATATCTAGAATGGGATGTGGTCCCTGTGGAATAAGAGATGGTATCTCTGCCTCCTCGCATATCTCACTCTGTCCCTCCCTCAGTGTTTCTCTGTGTCTCTTTCCCTGTCTCTCCGACTCTTACCTGTGCTCTTTCTGTCATCTCTTCATCTCTCTCCATTCATCTCTGTATAGCTCTTTCTCTCCTGCTCTTCTTGTCCCTTCCATCAGATAGAAGCTGACAGCTGCCATCAGGCTTATTTCAGGCACTGGCACACACACACCCACCCACCCACTCTCTCTTTTTTTATCTTTTCGCACTTTCTCTTTGTCACCTTCAGCAGTTATGTCTCCATCCTTCTGTTTGACTCCGTCTGAACATACCTGCTCGTGAGCAAGTGTGTGTCCAACTTGGGTTAGTTTCTGAAGCTCCAGAAGATCTGGAGGAAGAAGACGAAAGCAAACTGGGAATCACTCCTCTGCTACTACTTTTCCATTTCTACCCTGTCTTTACCTGTCCATATGGTCGCTGACTCCAGGGAGGGAATTTCTCACTGTGTGTTTTTCCCCTTAGCGTCGGCCTCTTTGAGCACACATCTCTCATTCATTTATAATTAGGTGTCAGGCATTCCTGTCCCCGTGGTTGCACAAATTCCCTGCCTTTGACATGCTGTCTCTGTCTGTGCCAGCATGTCCGATATGTCTGCTTGTCCATCTCTTTTTCTCATTTCCTAATCTGTCCACCTGTCTGTATGCTGGCCGGTCTTTCACTCCTTGTCAAATAAATAGGTAATCCACCTATCAATTTGTCCTTCCGACTGGCCTTCCTTCCAGTCTGTCTTTCTACCCGTCTCTGCGCTAGTCGGCCCGTCTCACTGTTAAGTTTTTCCCACTTGTCAGTTCGTCAAATGAATTGTTCTGCATCCCTTAAATGAGCCAAGGAGTGGCTTTTTGAGCTATTGATCTCTGACAGTGTGATTGCTTAAGGATTTTATTTGGTTGTCTATTGTTTCCACAATGTCACTGGGTTGTTAGTAAATGCTGTGCCGCCCAATGCCGATGCAACTCATTATTTACCCTGTCTCTCTTTTTTGTTTTCTTTTTCATGACCGTCCCATCAACGTGGCCTCTTCTGCAACAGGTAAGATCGTTTTCTCTCACCTGTTTTCTGTGTTCGTCTAAACTAGCTCTGTTGTCAAAGGACATGTCGTGACATTGTCATGCAGGTTTGTTAATCAAACAAATTGCACTGTCCTTGTGGCTTTCCACACACAAGCACAATTCCTGAGAGACACACACACACACACACACACACACACAGTCTGACATGCACTTACAATCTCAGGTCACAAACACAACCTCCATGTGTGTTGATTTACTATGCTGGTGTTGATTTACTAAACTGGTTAAATGTTAACTCAACTTTGTGTCTGTGTTCGTTGTCCTTCATTTTGTGTGTGTGTGTGTGTGTGTGTGTTCTCCCTGTTGGGACATTTCTGCTATCCCAGATGGGATTGGCCTCTTCCTTCCTTCCTTCCTTCTATTTATGCAGCCTGTGGGACTAGTTTGTATTTGTGTGATTTCTTTATAAGTGTAAACATTTTGTAGTCCTTGTGTGTGTCTGGTTGAGATCACCTGCAGGATGTGTTTTTTTCCCCATTGAATTTCCATCATTCTGTATTCCCTCCATCACTTTTTCTGTTTGGTTTTTTTTCTTTCTGCCATCCTCTCCCTCTAGTCTCTTATCTCTTCCTTGCAGCAGAGCCAAGCCCAGAAACAGCACCTGTGTGTGTGTGTGTGTGGGTGGGGGAGGGGGGGTCCAGGAAGGGTGTTTCTCGATGTTCCAACGCCCACCCGTCTGTTTTCTCCAATTCATTTTTTTTAGCATTCTCTCGCTCTCTCGCTCTCTCGCTTTCTCTCTCTCCTCCCCTCTATCTCCAGAGTGGTCTTCAGTTTTACAATCTGTTGACAATCTGTGTTTCCAGCCCAGTGCTCTGCTTCCTCCTGTACATCTAAGTGTGTGTATATTCATCTGTGTGAATACAGTGTGGGTGTGCGCACTTATGTGAATCTCCCCCTGCTCTCCGGTGCATCGGGCCCTACTGCGGTTTGTTCTTGTTCAGTCCACTGATGTCGACATGAAAGCAGCGAGTCTGCTTCTTCTTCTTTATCATCTTCCTTTTCTATTTCGTCATTTTTCTTAAACTAACCAGAAGGCCAGCACAACATCACCAACAACAACAGCCAAAACAATCTAGCTTCCATCACCACTACGCCAGCCAATGGTCTGCTGCTCTGCTCCTCACGCTGGCAACCAGAACAATGACATATAATAGTCTCGGTGTGTGGCATTGGTAAAAGGTTGGTAAAAGAACTGCAAGTCATGGGAGCCGTGGATACTTGGGGGGTGCTGGACTCTCTTCCATGGATATTTTATTAGACGCTCCCCTTGACCATGACCTAGATGGAAAGAACAAATGATGAGGAACAGAGGGGGTGCCAAGGTAAAAAGTTGCGGACGGCAGTTGAGAAATTTACTGGCGACACCTGCTTCATGTCAGCGCTCTGTTGATACAGAGGCATTCTTTCCTCTCCTTCGTCTCTCTCCTAAATATTTAAGTTCTTCTGTTTTCCTTGTTTCCTTTTTTTTCTCCTGTTGCCGTGAATCGTAAGGACGAGGGGACAGACAAGAACATGTCATGCAGGGAGGGAGCGTCCCGTGTGTGTGTGTGTGTGTGTGTGTGTGTGTGTGTGTGTGTTTTTGAAGAGGGATTCTCAAACAGCATTATTAACTCATCTGGGTTTTGCATGCGTCCCCTCCCATTCTCAGACAATACACACACACACACACACACACACACACACACACACACACACACACACACACACACACACACACACACAGACAGCAGTGCAGTGCGTCTTGACAGCTCCCCAGGCTCCTATCCTGGAAAGGCAAGACAGGAGAGCAGCGGAGCATGCTGGGATAGTAGAGGACCCGGACGTTCATCTCCGAGCCCCCCAGCTCAGTTAATACTTAATGTCCCAGCACACACAGACTTACACACACAGCACAGCAGTTGCAGACTTGCATGGTCATAAACACAAGAGTGTGTGTGTGTGTGTGCACGCACACACACACACACACACACACACACACACACACACACACACACAATATAAAATATTCAGGAGTCCATGAAATAATGATGAACATTGATGGAATGAAACTTGCTAATTTAACTGGGACCCTCTCTTTCCGTTGTTAAAGAAAGACAACAGACAATGGAGACTTGGATGCACACACATACACACTCACTCACTTACTCACACATGCATGCACGCTGTCACTGAATTAATCGCAGCAGGAGAACAGAAGTGACAGCTTATGGGCACCACTGGGACACTATCTGAACCAAAGTGTGTTTTTTATTTTTTCACAGCATCTGTCCCATCAGAGAGAGAGAGAGAGAGAGAGTGAGTGTGTGTGTGTGTGTGTGTGTGTGTGTGTGTGTGTGTGTGTGTGTGTTAAATATCATAGTAGGACATTTGAATGTTCCAGTGGTTTAATTGTATATGTGGTGTGTAAGTAGGGCAGCTGTCCTGTTTCCTTCTGTGCTTCAGCAGTGAGTGGGAAGTGCAGTAGTGTTGCTATAAAGATTAATAATGCTGGCTGCCGTTTGTAGCATTGAGATAGAAGTTTGGTAATCAGTTAATTAAATCAGCTAATTAAATCAGTGTTTGGAGGCGAGAGTGTTTTTCACATTTTGCTTTTCTGAATGGTGGCAAACAGTGGGAGGGAGCACAAGGAACTGAAGGGAGAGAGAATATAAGGGCCTGTTGAAAGCTGGACATCTTAAACGATAAGGGCACAGGACATAACGCATCTGACAGTCTGTGTGTCTGCACGTGTCTGCATGTGTTGTTTGTTGAATGGAGTTCATGAGTGTGTGTGAGTATTTGTGTGTACATATGCTCACTCATGTACGTGTGTGTGTGTGTGTGTGTGTGTGTGTGTGTGTGTGTGTTTTTTTTCCATAGAACATTATTAACTCATCTGGATTTCGTCCCCTCTCTTAGTTACTCCTGTGTGTGTTTTCACACTTCAGTTTCAGCTTCCAACAGCAACAACCTCCCATTCCCCAAGTGGCAAATCGTAAGTGTGTGTATTGCACATTTTCCACTGATGTCAGCATTTGGATGCAAAATCACCTTAAAGCGAAGGTTGTTAATATTGAAATGCTTTCCCCTATAACAACCGGCATTAATGCAGTGTCATCCGGCACTGATTGTGCTCTTTGCTGCGCTAAGCTGTCAGATAGCAAGCAGAGGCGAAATAAAATGTTTCCCCTTATATTTATGAATTCCAATTTAGACAAGTACTTGAGCAGCAAGACTTGAATCACAGTAAACTTCACATTTATAGCAGTTTTCAAAACACATTTAAGAGCTATACAAAACGGTGAGAAAGGCAAGCCATTAAGATTAACAGTATAATGAGAAGAAACTGCTAGGCATGAATTAAAAGCATGGGTGTAGGAGAATAATATGTGAGAACACAGCGTGAATTAAACTAAAACTACATCATATGAAAGCTTGCCTGTATAAGTATGATTTTACAAGTGAATCCAAAGTTACTGGTAGCACTAATTTTTCCAGCCTAAGATCCTCAGGCAGAATTTTTTTTTTAAAAGCCTCACAGCCCAGACACCACATCCCGGCCCCAAGGCTTATTACTTACTGCAGTGCCTTCAAACTGCAGCGCATTAAAGCTAAGATAGCTAAGTTTGTATCAGCATTACTTGGTGATTCTATTCGTCATGACTCAAGGCTGTTTGGTGAGGTAACAGGCTTTGGCGTTACCGAAAGGAAGGGTTCAAATTAAATTACATGTCTACGTGCAATAATAAAGGCATTCTATTGAGCAACTGCCCGTTTGTGTATACGTGTGTACAGCGCGGTTCATCGACATAGTGCATGTGACATCGATCAGCTCTAAAAGCGGTGGACCCCCCGCTGCTTGGCAGATTGGCACTCCAGATCTCAGTTTGTGTCACCCTTTAATCTGTCCCCCTGTGTCGCACCATAATCCCTCCCCTGCCATCCTCCGCTGACAGGTGGAGTTTGCACTGGGGTGTCCTTGACCTCCACTGCACGGTGGCCTTGCGTGGGACTGGATCAAACCGGATCAGCCCCAACTCACTCTGTGCTTGCGTGTGTCTGGCAGCCGGAAAGAGCTACAGGTATCAGAGATGCTTTTTTGGGATTTTTGTTTTTCCGACAGCGGGTGCAATGATTCTCCCCACACAATATATGATGGTCAAACATTTTGAAGCATGCAGGTTTCAAGTGATTGAAGTACATTTAGCTGCAGGAAACTTCAACACTGTTGGAAGTCTAGTCTAGGTTGAATTTTATCATTATATTCCAGGTGCAAAAGTTCACATTTGAGTGCATATTCTGTAGTGCACTTTATATTTTGCCTCAATGTTCAAAATATAGACTTTATGGTGTACAATCCAGCTTGTCCTGGCTAACTTACATCCAGAATAACAATCTCCGAATTCCTGGCAGAGACTTGCCTTCCTGCGAGTGCCAATTGACAGTAAGCAGAGTAATGTAATGCAGCAGTCATCTGAGAACAGCCCAAGCACAGTGAAATAACAATAACACCAGTAAAAACCAAATTAAGAATTCATGTTTACTCTCACATATCTGTCTTGGGAACCTTTTCTTTTTTAATTGTATTATACGAACATGAATGGCAGCTAATGGTTTCCCCTTAAACCTACATTGTGTAATTTTTTTTTAGTTGATTCTTAGCAAAAACCCTTTTTGTTCTTTCACAAATATGTGCTCATTCATGTGCAATTACTTCCACCAACAAATGAAAGTAGTCTCGTACGCGTAGTATCTGCCATTCAGAATCATTCAGAATACATACGAGCGAGTCGCTGGAATGACGACCGCCATGTAGAGCCTCCATCTTTAAAATACATTAGCCAAAGAGGGACATACCTCCCCCTTTCGCGCTTTTACGCTCAGTGGCACCGTGACGAATGCCAGAGAGGGGGAGAAGATTACTCGCGACTGCCGGCAGATTTGAAAGCCTGTTGAAAATGGAGGATCACACCTATTCTCTAGGACACGTAACGGAGTCGCCAAGGAAGTTAAAAAGAGAATTAAAACTACAACACGACGGGCAAAGCAACAAGACCAAAGTTAATATTGGAGTGGCTTTTCCAAGATGGAAAGAGCTCATAAGGAGCAAGGATTTTAAAAGGGACGCCGAAGTTGCCTGCTTTCTTCTCGACAGGTAATTCTGCTTATTTGTGTAAATTCAAAGTTTCACAGTTGCTTGGCTAACTATAGCACGTTTGTGCATAACGTCGTGATTTCCCTGGCAGACAACTCGCGTCATGCAGTTGTAACACAGACAGCTAGAACAGCTGCGTGTAAACGATGGAGATACTAAGAGCTAATTTTGGGTTCGGCCACCGTAGGAGTTGGAACGCGCTCAGAATGGGGGGGCGCTAGAAAGTAATATTCAGTTGGTTGTCATATACAATTTCACTGCTAGATGGGAGAAATTCTTACACAATGTAGCTTTAAGGTAGGGAAATGAGCCCAGCTATTTTCATTTTATGCTGACTGTGCTGAGATACCAGTAGGAGTAATATGAAGGAGGAGAGGGAACATAGAGGATTGGCTCACACTTAAGGAACATCACCAACATTATCCTCAGAAGTAAGTGCCCTGCAGGTCAGAGCAGATAAATCCATTTGTCTAAGATCTCATATATGTAGCCATAAGACATAGTCATATTGAGTGGTGAAGATACTAATGCCAAATAAAGCGGAGAGAAAAAAATAGCTAGAATAGAATAATATGGTATGTTACAGAATTGTGTTGACTGAAAAAAAAACTTGGTACCGACAACGTTCATATACAACGCATTGCATTGTGGGATACTTATGCCGGCGTAGTGTCCAGTGGTTGCATGCTGTAATATTTCACCGGAAATAGTCTGCAATTCACGGACTATTGGTTTCATACTAAGATTTCAGACATACTACTGGTCTTCCATAGCCTGGGAAAACCCTGACGAAACTCCGACAAATTTGAGATTTGCTCTCTGGCCGAGAGCCCATTCAAGCCCATTTCCAATTTTTCCAAATCGAGGCACCAATCACAACCGTTGAGGCGTGCTTTACACGATGACGGTAGCGCAGCAACGGAAAGCAGCTTTTTGTTTACGTTCAACATGACGGCCACCGAAGCGCAGCAACCCGTTGATGCCGCTGTCGCTGCTACGTCACCCAGATCGTTGGTCTGATTGGTTGAAGGACTATCCAATTGCGCCCAGAGGCCTCTTATACTTATCTATCAACTAAATCAAACAGAAATTACAACTCTTTTCTCTTCATCTCTTGGTCTGCAGAGTAGGCATTATCATTTACTCAAGTGACAAGTTCTGTGTCGGAGAGAGGGAGATGCCCACAATGCAAAAGAATAAATATTTTATTTTACATCTGTTTTTGAGCTACGTGTTGTCTTGCTCATGCTATAGAAGTATCTAGCAGCAATGAGACACCCCCACTACTAGTCTTAAGCCACCGACACATGATCCGTGGCAAAACCTTGAGGTCGGGCGCAGAGCAAAGAGACAAAGCACAGTGTCTGGCTTTGGTTGCGCCTTGAAAGGTCAACGACAACTAGGTCAAAGTTTAAATAATTTGAACTGCACTGCGGCAATTCCGAGCGGTGCGCGACGCGCCTAGTTGGACAGCACCGCTCTCCCCATAGGAAATCAATGGAACGGCCGGCGCAGAGCAGTTTTGCTGCCTATCATGTGTTGGTGGATTTACAGATAAACGTAATTATTGAATTACAACTACTTCTAACAAACTTGACTAGTGTGCAATAGCCTGTAGCAAAGCTGCAACTAACGATTATTCTCATTATTGATGAATCAGCTGATTATATTCTCAATAAACAATTGTATAAATGTCAGAAAACGGTAAAAGAAAACGTTTCCATAATTGTCCATAATAACTTCTGAAAGCCCAAGGTAAAGGTCTTTCAAATTAGATGTGTTGTCCGTCCAACGTCTGTTTGACATTTGTGCTTAAAAATGTATCAATTATCTAAATAGTCAGTTAACATAAAAACAAATCTAGTTAGAAAGAAGTGAGTTCACCACAGCTCTGTAACCCGCTTCTCATCGCTGCTCGAGGGTAGCAGCTCGAGGCTACATTAGCCGCTACCAGCATAACACACTTGAATCTGCAACCCAGCTGTCAGTGATCGAGTTGCATTATGGATAACGTAGGTGGCAGGTTTTGACTTGAATGTGTGGCATAAAAAAGACTATCTAGGCCTTTGCTGCATCGATTTTTCTTTTCTTCTAACTGTCCATTGTGAGTCCGACAATGTTATGGAGGTGCAATGCTAAATCAATGGGGTATTCTTTTAACTTTCTATTGATTGAGTAATTGGCAACATCTGTATAAAAAGAATGACCCTTATTTGTCTGTGTATACACTCAACTTGAATTACCACATATAAAAAGGGTTAATAAATCTAGGAATTCAAATACAAAATGTAACTAATAAAGTATAAATGCCTACAGTTATAATTCATGGGAAGACTGTGGAATCTGGAAGTTCAATTGGAATGCCTGTGGTCATATTCCCCCAGAAAAGCGAGCACGACGGCCCCTCGGACGGATGACGGCACGGAACACACCGAACAGACTCGAGTCACTGACCTCGCCAGACTGTCCGACGGCCAATTATCGGCTCTGTGTGTCCACACCTTGTAGCTCAGTATTCAAATTTGCTCATATTGCTCCCCTCTATTTCCCAACTGAATCCTTGCCGACCCTCTCAGTTGCACTTTAATAAAACAAAAATATCCCGACAAAATTAACAGCTATTTCTTAATTTCCCCCTCGCCAGACTGTCTGTTTCTACTTTAATACTGCTCATTAACTTTTCGTAAGACAAGATAAGGATTCAATTCATTTTATTCAAATTAAGGTAGTAATATATGAGCTGAGCAGACTTGAGGTGAGGAATGTTTGGACCTTAGTCAGTCTGACACGAACCAGGACTCTCTTATCTGTTATGGCCATAGCATTTATTATGTCTTTTCTTTTGGTCACCCATGACACACATGCTCTTTGGCCTCTTTGCCGCACATTGTGCAAACAACATCCAGAACACTGCCTTAAAGCTGAATTTGGGACTTCTCCTCTGTGTCACCACAGTCTATGCGGAATCCCTGTAAAATCCATTATGATCATCATCATCATCATCATCATCACTGAAGCCCCCTGGCACCTAGAAGATGCTATACATCACAGTCCCCCATCTATTTTTCCAGCTGGCCTTTTTCCCCTACAGGCCAGTTGCAGTCTGGTGGCTATTGATCTGCAGAGCTGCAGTCAATAGCGTCCTGTAGTTTTATATCTGTGGTCACTTCTTTTTAACCCTGTGGTCAGCCCATCACCATATAGACCTCCAGCTATCACATGTGACAGTTAGAGGAGAAATCAATTCCATCACTGGAAGATTTTTTTCTGTGAATGTGTAGGAAAGGAAAAGTCTCCAACTAGAACCTGACAATGTGAGCAATAATTGGAGATGGATGCCAAAGATTGCAGCCCAGTCTGTTTTGGCGTTGATGAGAAATTCATGTCTTTTTGTTTTTGAAGCCTGAAGATCATGTGATAAGATAAAAAGCTTAAAAGAAAGAACAAAATGAACCTTCAGGTGACATTGTTTTGCCAACTGCTGTTTCCAAGAGCAAGAATGAACATTGAACCTCAAACTAAAATATCAGCTAGAGAAACTAAATATCTAAATCCTGCAGGTGTCATTGCATCAGGCTTCAAAATAATACTGTATGATATGATGAGGTATGGCCTGATATTTGATATTCAACTCAGCTGGAGTTTGTTTCCAATGAGCATTCGTGTATGGATCTGATCTGTGTAACTTCGTTATAGATTTCTTGTGTTTTCTTTATACTGCTGGAACATGGGAGCAGAACGCAATGGAACAGATTAGAAATGTACAGTAGGATTCTAATTCTCCTCTAATGGCCTACAGTAGAGTCAGAGTAATGTGAAAAGGATTAACATTGGGATGAATGCACGAGAGGAGGGAGAGAGCCTTAGATTACAATGAGAGCTTTGTTTCTCCAACTATCGAGCTGAGGTTTCTGCAAGGATCCATTATTCTTGCTTTGATGCTGCTGTCTTAATGAAAAGTGGTTGATGCCGATGCATTGTTTCAACAGCAAAGGGGGATATCACTGCATTGCTATTCAGCATAATTTAGCCTCCCCTCACCCCCGCCGCATTCACATCCCACACCGCTAACTCACTCTCTGCCTGCGATGTTGTGACTGTGCAATTACCTGCAGTGTTAAATCAGAGTTTGACAGCAGTGGCTAAATATGGAGCTTTGTGCTCACCTCCACCTTATCAACATTTCAGGGGTTTGCCAAGCAGAAACCATTCCAAAAGGGATGGAGACCCCTGATGAACGCCCCGGTTACCAGGGACGATGGTTGTCGAGGGCACCGTTTGTCAGTTATATGGGCTGGTTGTCAAGGAGCAGATTGTCAGAGACTAGGGAAGTCGGGGACAATTAGAAGACGGGTGATTTATGGCGTGTGATAAAAACCAGAGCCGCTGCCGTGTTTGGTGGGTGTCACCGTGTCTGAGCACCGCTAGCCTCAGCCGTGCGTGCTTGTGTGTGCGTGCAGTCGAACGCGTTGATATGTCAGTGTGACAGATATTCCTGGCTTGGCGCTTGCAACATCATTTCCCATCGCTCCTCTCAGCACAGATGTTCGCCCGTGCACGCCCGATCACACACCTAGCCGCACACATACACACACATAATGGGCAGCGCTCCACACGCATCCCGGCTCCAGCTGTTCCAGCAGTTAGTGGGACATGGTAGATGCCTCTATTAGAGAGCCGCAAATCCCTGCATAGGTAGAGAAAAAGAGATCGAGTAAACGATGGACGAGGAATGAACAGAGAGCGATGAACAATGACCCTGGTGCTGCAGGGAGAGAGGGAGAGAGGGATCATGCTCTGGCTCTGGCTAGTCTCACAGCAGATATTCTGGACATTTCTGCATTTCTAGCTTCAGAGATTCTTAGTGGAATCTGAGGGGGAGAGGTACACACAGCAGGGACTTGGGGTTTGAGGAGGGGTCTTGCAGCGGGTGATGAATGCTGGCGGAATGTTCCAGGAATGTCAGATGGGGCTTTTTAGAGGCGGCCTGCTCAGCGAGGGCAGATGTGGCCTCGGGGGGGAATCACAGGATCATCATTCCACCACTGCTTACCTTTTTCTTTCCACACACACACACACACACACACACACACACACACACACACACACACACACATTCACATTCCAGTGGAACATTCTCCACTGTATGACCATCAAGGGGGGAAAGTTTAAAGGGGAATTTAACCCCCAGCTGGGGAGTGGTGGCTACCTCCAACCTATTACAGATGTTTTTATTTACTTTTTACAAGGATTTATGTGTGTGAGTTTGAAGCTCCTACCAGCTGCTGGTAGTAGACTGTAGGTTAAACGCTACAAAATAAAGTACAGGGTAAAATCCCTCTGTTACAGCAGCATCTCTTTGGTACATATTCTCAGCGCCAATCCATTTGTTTGAACTCTAAAGAAGTCTATATGTTACTCCTTCAATCCTTCATATTTCTTCCTTATCCCTCTGTCCTGCCATAACTCCCCTAGGGACGGGTTGTGAACTCATGAGGTTGCTGTCCAAAGCATTGTGTAGGTAGACCGGCCCCTCTGTCAGGCGAGACGACACAGCGTGGGCTAGATGAACAGACTTGTCCTGCAGGCTTTTGGGCGATTAGCTTTCCCTACGAGTCTCGAGGTCACTCTTTTTTTCAGCACTTAATAATGTTTCCTGTTACACTGGGATGAACCAGTGTGGGTGGATGAACAGATAACAGGCAGTGGGAAGACATGGGAAAAAGACACAGTGAGCTTTCAGCACGCTGACCCAGTGTGGGAGGTATGCAGGCAGACTCTGATAAGGGCCTGACTGCTAACTGTTTCCCCCAGTTCCTTCTGAATGCTAATCAGGAGGAGCAGAAGACAGTATTGGCTGGTTTCTCTTATTTCCTCTATTGAGCGTCTGCCTCTCCCCACGCTATCCATCTCCTGTCCTCTCCTCTCATTTTGTTTTCCTCTCGTCTCTTTTTTTCTTTGTTGCAGACTGAGCAGAGATGGCTGTTACAAGGCTTTTAAGATTTAGCATGAAAATTAGGTGTGTGTGTGTGTGTGTGTTTCATATGGAGGAGCTTCATTTGCATATTGTATTGTTCCCCTGGCACATCGTCTCTTGTGAGTTTTAGCTATAATATACTAAGTCTCTCTCTCTAGTGACCAGCACATGAACATACACACTCCAACTCTGACCCTTAAGCACAATCTTCACACACAGTCTACCCTCTTTTATTTCCCTCCGGCACCCCCCTCCCACAGCATCTGATCCAAGGATTTGTTTGGGATTCACTCAGATCACCCTGATATTCTCCCTTTTGTGTGTGTGTGTGTGTGTGTGTGTGTGTGTGTGTGTGTGTCAGTATGTGTTTCTTCTGGCTGGGCAATTAATTTAATTACATATCAGCCTCCACCCAAACAGTCCTTTATATCTTCCAAGGAGACACATCTTGTATTGTTAGCCTTGTTGAGGGTAGGATGTGCTGCAACACACACACACACACACACACATACACACTCATACTATTGTTGTTATGTAGAGATTCCATTGACTAACATCCGCTCCAACACTTCACTATTATGACTAAATGCCCAACCCTTTTTGCATACAATCCAACTTTAGTAGTTTATTTATGTTCTTTTTTCGTTATAACTGACTGTCAAACTGCAGAATAAAAGAACGTTCTGTGGCGTTCATTGTTTGTGTTTGTTCATGTTTCAGAAAGAGTTTAACTTGAGCCAGACCGACAACAAAGATAGAAATAATATCACATCCATACAGGGATAGTAGTATACAGTTGTTAAAACATAATAAAATATATGACACACTGGTATTGGGTCGGTACTCGGTAACCGGCCGATACGCAAGTTCAGGTATCGGAATCCGTATCGGGAAGCAAAAAATGGTATCGGACCATCTCCGATACCACCTGAAAAGGGTCTATTAGCAGATAATCAAACGGCAGCAGGTAGAGAAAATACTGTGGTTAACGTTATTTAAATCTTTTAAGTAGGGCTGGGCAATATATCCATATTATATCAATATCGTGATAGGAGACTAGATATCGTCTTAGATGTTGGATGTCGTAATATCGTAGTATGGCACAATGGTTGTCTTCTCCTGGTTTTTAAGGCTGCATTACAGTAAAGTGACGTAATTTTCGGAACTTTCCAGACTGTTCTGTTTATTAACATTTTTGTTTGTTATTTTGGGAAAAGCACCAATTGTCAACCCTACAATATCATCGCAATATTGATATCGAGGTATTTGGTCAAAAATATTGTGATATTTGATTTTCTCCATACCGCCCAGCCCTACTTTTAAGTGTTAACAGAGATGGTAAAGAACCATTTCCATTTGGATTCCGCCACAACAAGTCATTGGAAATGTTTATTAGTCTCTATTGTTGACGATGCTGTTGTTGCATATGACATTTTTGTTTGTTTGTACGGTACCATAGCTGGTTTCGGAGTGCACTCTCTGTAAATTGTGTTATAACGGACAATTTGGAAAGGTTTAAGAAAGTTCCAAAAAAAAGTTAACTATGTGCCTTTCTTCCAAATAAATCTGGCCAACCTTGGGGTTTGTTTAAAACCTGACTGCTTGTGGTTCTCGCCACATCTGACTTCTTTTTTTGCGTTATTGCCATGTTCCCCGATCGCAGTAGTTAACTTGATGAGTGCAATGTTGTTCTTATTATTACCAATAAGAACGCTGGCTTGAAGAACTATGGACCAAAACTTAAAAAAATAGGACCCTTTTAATACACTGGAAATATAGCTTTACCTTTTTTTTGCAACTGAGGCCAAATGTTCCTACACTTCCTTATAGTCTCTAGCTTTGCACTAATTTAGAGATTTCCATTACCTCAGACAAACACATGCTACACCCTTTTCCAGTCCCCTATACTCACCTGATTTGGTTCCTTTCTTAAAACAACTGTTTATTTCTGTACTGAGGACTAGTCTGTTATACATGACCGTTAAAGGGAATATTTATTAACTTTATTTTATTTTTTCTTGCCTCTCTCGAAGGAGCACTCTGGCTTTGACCCCTGGCCTCTGTTTACTTTCTTTTTAGTGGATAAGATAAACATGTCAGCTGTGACGTATATTTTTTTTCCATCAGCCTTTCACTTGCTATTTTTCCATTTCTTTCGTCTTCCATTGCGAGAAAATCCCAAAGCTTGAGTTTGTGCTAGAGAAACCGCAGCCTTGTGCCAGTTTCGTTCTTTAAGGCATACAAGCAGATTCCATGCCAAATCCAACCAGGTGGCACAAATTGTGAAAGGCACTGTAGATGCCGATAGAGGCTGCCAGACTCAAAATTAATTTAATGCTCATTTATTAATGTTAAAATGCTCCAAATACCAACATTTACATTTATCCTGCTTTTGAATTCTGACTAAATCATTCTGGGCGGGGTCTTCAGCTATATACCTAATAGTTACTGACAACGTCAATGGTTGTTGAAGCTGACACACGCACACACACACACACACACACACACACACACACACCCTGCATGCACCCTGTCCTCTGCTGTGTTGAATGTCGGGGTGTTGATGCTTGGTAAGTAAGAGGAGCGTTGCCAGGCAGACAGCTGCTCCGACTTCATATTCCCCAGCATGTGATCCGGGATTGGAAACTCAGGGGAGAGTCTGCTTGGGATGGACACACACATCTACACTCGCAGTGAAAAACACATGTACTTAGAAGCACACATGCACCAGCTTACAATCACCCACCCACACACACATACAGGGTGAGGGCTAAAGAGCTGGAGAGGCTAGATGTCACAGGCCTCATAATAGAGGGATGCCCTCTTAAGCTGCTTCACACAAGAGACCAGAAAATCAAATTGTCACATCAATGAGCAGCTCACCCAAAAAAAAAAAAAAAAACTTCTCTCTCCTCCTCACGTTTCTTTTTCAGCCTTTCTCTCTCTCTCTCTCTCTCTCTCTCTCTCTCTCTCTCTCTCTCTCTCTCTCTCTCTCTCTCTCTCTCTCTCTCTCTCTCTCTCTCTCTCTCTTTTTTCCATGCCTTTCTTGAAAAGCAGGTTTTGAAGTTTTGTGCTGGACTGAGCAGGCTTTTCAATTATTTTCGGTGTCATTCGTAATGGTTTAAGAAGGAGAGAAGAAGAGAGATGAGTGAAAAGGGGGAAGTGAGAGCTGAGAGAAGATGAGAACATTGACATAGGCAGAGCAGAGCTGTTTGTAGCAAGCTAAATGGAGATCTAATTCAATTTTAGCTATGACCAAAGGCCAGGTTCCCTTAAGGAAACATTAAAAAGGACAGGGACTTTGCAGCCATCCCCGGTCAAACATCTCCTCTTCCTCTTTTTCTAATTTGTATTAGAAGGTTGTTTGATAAGAGCCGTCTTCTCCTCCACCCTCTATGTTGGATTTTGTGTGGGATGAATGGCCTTTTGAATCTCTGAATGCACAGTCAGTATGCACCCAACAGATGGTGCGTGGCTCCACCGCGTTTCTTCCTCTTTCACCTCGTTTTTTTCTCTCCACTAGCCAGTAACAATTTGCTGCTCAGTGCATGTTAGCTGCATGTTCCTCTTCGTTTGTTGTAGAGTTTGTTCTGCTCTCTTTCTCTCTCTGTCACAGATGTAGCCTGAAATCACGTCTGTCACACTGGCCTTAATCTCGGGGTTAGCAGCTGCCGGTTGATTGTGAGTGTGTTTGGAGCACTGGGGTATATGTATTTGTGTGATGTTGTGTGAAAAAATCAACTAAGCAATTAAGTTCCTCTCACTGCTCTGGTCACCTGAATGTGTGAATGCTAGTCTATTTGAAGCCATTGGTCAGTTGATAATCAAAGGAACTGTTGGACATATGTTTATTCACCTCATTGCCAAGAGTTAGATAAGGCGACTGATACCACCAGACTACAACCAGCATCTGGTTAGCTTAGCTTAGCATTAAAAAATGGGAAACAAGGGAAAACGGCTAGCCTGGCTCTGTCCAAAGGTAACAAATTCCACCTACCAACACCTCCAAAGGTCACTAATAAGCACTCCTAAACATCAAGTTTGTTCAATCCGGGAACTATTTCTATTGGCTGGGAGCAATACATTCCTGTAGTCTTCCTGTTGTTTTTTACACTTCAGTTTTATAGATAAAAAAAAATAAAAAAAATAGATTGTTTTGATGAGTTTTAGAGGTGTGGATTTTGGGATCTTTGGACAGAGCCAGTTAAGCTTCCCCCCCCCCCCATTTCCAGTCTTTATGCTGTGGCTGTTTATTTAGCTTACAGATACGAGAGTGATATCAACTTTTCATCTGTGTCGAACTGTTCCTTTAGAAGCAATTGAGTCTGGTTGAACCGAGTGGAGGAAGGAGTAAATGAGGACTGAAGGAAGGATGGATGGAAGGAAGGATTCCGCAGCCTCATTTGTCGAGGCAAAGCTGGGGCTGTGAGCTTGAGTTACACCGCTAAACAATGGGCTTCTTTCACCCAAACTCACACACACAGGCTGATATGTAATTAAATTAATGTGCCCAGCCAGAAGAAACGCATACTGGCGAACACACACACACACACACAACCAACACAGAAGAGGCATTCTGTCTCGAAAAACTGTTGTTGCTCCTGTTGCACAATATTTGGCTCTTATTATTTCATTATGCCCTCTTCTTCCTGCTTTCCTGCCTCTCCACCTGTTTCTGGTTTTATTTTTTCTGACTGATTTGTGTGTGTGTGTGTGTGTGTGTGTGTGTGTGTGTGTGTGTGTGTGTGTGTGTCGCCTTGTCACATGTATCTAGCCTGTACCGTATGATTGCATATGATAACAAAGGCTAATTTTAGCTGTGAAATCTCTCTGACATTGTGTCTCTGAGTTACGGCTGCATAACGAGAGAGAAGGCAGGAGTACAAAAACTGGGGAATGTCATCATTATTCTTTAATTCCTTGGAATTTTCTTTCCCATTTTCCTCTGTTTCGCTCTCATGCCATTCCTCCCTCCAGGCAGTGCTCATTAGCCCCTTGGCCCTCTCTAAACAGGTGGGGCATGTTTGGCACAGCCCTCCGACATGCAGTTAGGCTTAATTGGGCTTGGAGGACCCCTTACCCAGACACACACATACATACATCACTCATATGCACCCCTCCCTCTTCTCCCTTCACATGTTTCCCTCCATTCTTAAAGAGCCAATTGTCCCCTTCTAATTCCCCAGGGTGAGGTTGCGGTTCCTGGACCGAAGAGTGTAAATCCAGCCCCAGGCCTGTCTCCAGGCCTGGCTGACTGACTGGTCTCCTTGCTGTCCCGCCGTCTCTCCCCTCTTTTACTTCTCTGTCAATAGATAATAACCATCACTACCCATACAAGCGGCATTGATATGCAGACGTATCTCCTAAATTGCACTGGGCTGTTCTAGCCGCTTCTCGCTTGCTTTTTCACTTGCTCTTTACCTCGCCTTTACCTCTCCACCACCTCTCTGTCTTTTTGTTTCTCTCCCAATCTGGCTCTTTCCCAATTAGACTCTTTGTGCTTCTTTGTGTCTTGGTTGCTTGAGAATTTTTTTATCTACCTCTGGGATTCTTTTTTTTTTTTTACTTTTCAAGGATAGCAAGAGACCGAGTTATCCTCATGTGACTGCTGTTTTGTGTTTGTTTGTGCATCTGCTGAGCTCTCCAGATAATTGTAAAGCATCACCATACCTATCTATGTCTGTGTATTTTCAGCCACATGAGTTTTTTTTTTTCCTTTCCTGGGCAAACACTTGACACTACCTTGAAAGAGTGTTTTCTTAAAAAAAAAAAAATCCTAGTCTAGCTTCTGCCTCCTGTCTTTTCCTCTCCCTCATTCACACACGCACACAAGTGTATACTATTCTCCACTGCTACTGGCTCAGCAATATCTCATTATCCTGTTTATTCATACAAACAATTGGCTACTTTTTTTGCATATATACAGGTGTAGAACTGGAGTGGAAAGCCAAAGAGCAAAGTGTAAGAAACAAGCATCGAAGTGTGTGTGTGTATTTGTGTGTGTGCGTGCGATGAGGTTGCACAGGGCAGGTGGGGAGGTTTGAATGTAACTGCCTTATCACTCTAATTTCACACTCTCGCCTCTAGTCACACGCACAAACACAATGCACACGCAACAGAGACACCCTGTTGCCTCCGGTCCCGTATGTGACGACTGATTAACACACACACACACTCGCGCACACTAATCCCAGCCAGGGGGGAGGTTTTGTGTGTATGAGTGTGTGCGGCTGCTTCTGTAATGGGGCCACCTGTCTACTCATTAGCCTCGTTACCCAGCCTTTTAATTGCCCCCTAACTCTTCATCATGTCTCCTCCTATTCTTCCTCCTCCTTCTTTTCTTCCTCACTCTTGCTGATTTCTCTTCATCGTGTTAAGTGAACTATTGGGAGATATCAATAAGCTGACATCATTATACAGCAAGGATTATGTCATACTGAGCAGGTGTGTGTGTGTGTGTGCGTGTGCCTGTGTGTGCGTGTGCCTGTGTGCGTGTGCCTGTGTGCGTGTATTGGGATTGGGTGGGGTAATACGAGTCCATATGTCAGCGTATTAGCAAAGTGATTGCTTTGACCTCAGTATCAGGAGGCATATGAATATGACGCAGGGTGGAGGGGAATTTGCACACACACTTTTAGTACACACACACATATGCACAAATACACGCATACTCAGAGCTATCAGGTTGATTTGTGTTACCTTGAACAACCTGAACACTTACTCTCATTTTCTGGCTCACATTTCCTCTCCTTTATAGCTCCATGATTATGAAAAAGGACTCTGATTACTGTATTTTTCTTACTACTGTGTCCCCACTTATAATCATGACTATTTATCTCAGCTTCAGGAAACCAAAGCAGATTGTTTTATTGGATTTTTTTTGCATACATTTTCACTTTATTTGTCTCAGCGCGGTGTTTCTTAAAGCTGTGGAGAGTCCTTTTTTCACATTCACAGTCTTACTGGAGTCCGTATGTACAAAAATCTGTTAATCACTTCTTTATTACTTTAGGATGCAGCTACAATCCAAAGGCAACCTTCGCAAAGAATATGTTTGTGTTTAATATTTCAGCGATTTAGGAGTAGCTAATATGGATGAAAACAGTTTATGTAATTCTAAAGTAAAATGGATAAATATGATATAGTAACTGTCTATATTTATGGATAAAATATTAGACGGGAATGCTTGTTTTTGCCTAATTCACCAAACCAATACCTGACAAATGAATGTACTTTATCATATTGATGCAAAAATCTGACATATAAGTAAGAAATATAAATGAACACTAAAATGATTATTCAATAAATCAGTTTAAACCAGAAGAATCAACAGAAATTAATAAACAACCTCTCTCAGAACCAGTCAATCATTTTAGTCGTTTTTCCAAGCAAACAAACATTTGCTGATTCCGGCTTCTGAAATCTGAGGATTTGATGCTTTTCTTTGTTTTGTTTTTATATATATATATATATATATAATATGAGATTATGGGCTCTGGGAAATTATAATTGCCATATTTCTAACATTTTATAGTCAAAACAATGTAACAATCAGCAGATTAATCGATCGCTAATCAAAATAATTGTTAATTGCCACCCCAGATCAAATATTAGACAGGAATGTCTGTTTTCCCCCAATCCAGCAAATTAATTAACTGACAAATTCAAGTACTTTATCACATCTGGGGCTTTCCGACCGGAGGGATTTTTGCAGTTCTTAGAACTAAACGTTCCTAGAACACTTTTTTCGTCGTGTTCCGACAGGAAAAATGTGGGGATTTTTAAGTTCCTCTGGCCACAGTAGCATACTTTTTTAGCTCCTACTCCAGAGTAGGGTCTTTTCCCTTTTCCCTTTTCCTAGGTGTACTTGATTGGTCGAACTTATAAGTCACGCCCACTGCCAACTCGGAACTTGCAGACAGAGCAACAACCAACGGGACATTTTTTAACAATTTTCACCATCTTATTCATCATTAAATTCACTTCTGACAACGTTTTAGGCAAGGAATTAACTGTTTAGATTTCGAATATAGGCAGTCTTGCGAAAATTGATGCCGAATTGACAATTTGCTTCAAGGTTTTCGGAGTTGAGAACCTCCATGAAGTGAGGCGACTAGCTCGTCACTCGGCCAGTCATGCTCAGACACCTCGCTGTAAGCTGGAGGTCTCTCAGACCGCTCTCGTAAATTAGAACCTTTTATTTCACCGTTGACGGTTCGTTTGTTTAAATATCACAACACATGTCCATCATAAGATTAACGGGAACCTGTGGCTAACTGTCTTTTCGAAGTAAAACTCCACAAGCGTGTCCTGCGGCTCGCCGGCCATCACACACACACACGCACACACACACACACACACACACACGTCCACAGCGCAGCAGGCAGAGGCGGGGTCTGTTCCGAGTATGATAAAGCCCCGTCTGTCACATTACGTGAATAACTACGAGAATGGACGGAATGCGGAACTTGGAAAAGTGGACTGATGCGGAGGTGCAGGCACTGCTGGCCGTGTACGGCCTCCTCCATGCTGCTTTGTTGTTGTTGTATGTGGCGCTAAGGTCTAGTGACGATGCTATAAAGACCGTTGCCGTGCTTGCGTCACTCCCTTGCCCCTCCTACTAGTCCCTATGGCCACTTGGCCAGTGGGAATGCAAACGGAAAAAAAGATTTTGGGGGAGAGTAGTTCTTAGAACTGCTTAGAAGTGTACTTTTCCTCTAAAAAGTACAAGTACTATCCGGTCGGAAAGCACCTTTGATGCAGAAATGGAACTAAAAAAATCCAATAAAAATCCAATATTGCCACAAAGCAATCCTGTTCATTACTGGCCTAATACATTCAGCGGCATTAACGAGCTAGGAACCATGGTATGAATACAATTGCAAAATGAAATGAATGAAACTTGTTAGATTATTGCAGTACATCTTATGTCGTCATATCACCCAATACTGTCAGGGATGCATAACTTTAAATGGTGAAAGCATGAAAAATAATCTGTTATTACTTGTGCAATGCTTTCGTCCTCCACCTGTCTCCCTCTCCCCAAATCCATCTTATTTTCTACACCTCTCCGTCTGTGTCAGACAGCTCTCGGGGCTGTTGCCAGTCAAGTTACATGAGAGAACAGGCGGCGGTACATTCCTGAACATAGCTTTGCACTCAGGGGATTCCCTCCCCTCTCTCTGTCTCTCTCTCTCTCTCGCGCTCTCGCTCTCTCTCTCTCCCCCCTCTTTGTTTCTCCCTCTCCCCCTCTTTGTTTTGTCCATTCCTGTACTGTAACGTCCAACTCGGGCAGTGGGCTACACTTCCATCCGAGGCATTCTTTTCCTTGTTTGCGTCTTTTCTTTGTCTGGTAATCAAGGAAAGGATGTAGATTTTGTTTGTGCTGAAATTCAGCAAGCCATGTGTCATTTTGCACTCATGGCATAAGCTAAGTTTTCACACGCTGCTTTAGTTACGGTCACAGTGCAACTCTCATTTGCATCGCCAACTTGCATTTTTTTTGTAAAGAGCACCTTGCGTGCGGAGAGGAGCTCGCCTGAATACTTTGACAGTATCTGCACATGCTCTGATACATTCTGTCTTTCTGTGAACGGGGGTTGAAGAAATCGTACTTTACACAGCCACCATAAGAAGGCTCGTCTTTGGGTCTAAAGCAGAGTTAAAGAAATACTTGACTTGATACTGTTTAAATCCAAACCTGACCCAATTAGTTTCCAAACATTCTCTTGTTCCAGCTTCTCAAATGTGAGAATTTGCTGCTTTTCATAGTCTTATATGATAGTGAGCTAAATATATTAAGGTTTTTGACTGTTGAACAAAACAAGACATTTAAAGATATGAAGTTGGGCTTAAGGACACTGTGATTGTAAACTGGTGTTTTATAGACCCAACAATAAATCAATGAATCAAGACAATCTGTTGGTTAATCAATGTATGAAATGTTATTTGCAGCCGTATGTAAATCTTAATCTCCCCACAATGCTGTTTGAGTCCATAAAGCAGGATTCCTTCTTTAAATAGACTGGAACAGCCTATATCCGTGAATACATTATTTACAGATGTGACATTTCACAACATCATGGCCGTTGCTTTTTGTAATCTGTATCTGCTGACTGACTGTTGAAATGACTGGCAGCAACTCATGGTTATTTTCATTATTGATTAATATGTCATCACCTTGTCCCAAAATACATTTTTTGTGAACCCAAGTGGACGTCTTCAAGTTGCTTGTATAGTCCAAAACCCAAAGTTGCTGTATGCTTGTCTTCAGAGCTGAAATTCTTTTAACAGAAACATATTCGGCAAGTCAACATTCCCAGACTTCTTTAGTTCAATCAATAATAAAAATAAAAAATAAATCATTAGTCGCAGCACTAGTTGTAATCACTATATATGATTTTATTTCATTATGAAAACTAGACTTGGCCCACTTGTCCCAGTCCCATGTCTCGGCCACATCAACACACAGCATATCAAATTGCATCCAAAAGTCTGCAAATCTGAGTCAGGATGTTATGATATGTATAAAATGTGGACACTTGCAATGGAAAATATTCAGAAACCATGACTTCTTGGCACAATCTGTTTTCTCTTTGCTGAGAGAGAACAAAGAATCTCCACAACTTTTTCTCATATTGAACCACAATCTCCTGCATGTGTGCTTCACTCCAGCGTGGCCCCTCTGTGTCCCCTCTTTCCAACAGTCACCACTGTCTTCTCTGTTACTCTCTGTTTTCTCACTTTGTCTCTCATACGTTTTCTGTGTTTAAAGTCCAAACTACCAAGGCAGGATGTCTGCATCCTAAGGCTGTTATTGATCGACTAACGAAGAACAGAGAGTGGAGGGAGAGAGAGAGTCAGTGCAGGCAGAGAAGAAGCCTCAAGAGCTTGTCTGAACCGGAGGGTCTATTTCTGTCTGTCTCAATGCGTCATTATTGGACAGAAGACACACCAGACACACGGGATGAGATGACGAACGGTGTGTGGAGGACAGGAGTAGGAGGGAGGGCGAAGGGTGAAGGTTAGTCTCGGTCACCTTTCATTTGGTGCTGCAGACAAAAGGATTGAGATGGAGACAAGGCTTTCTCAGTCCGTAGCCTGAAGCCGGTCTCTGTGTGTGTGTGTGTGTGTGTGTGTGTGTGTGTGTGTGTGTGTGTGTGTGAAAAAGGAAACCGGAAGGACTCAGTGGAAGTCTACTGAGATTCAACTCCTGACATGTTGTTTCTCCTCACTCTCCCTTCTCTAAATACACACAGACACCCTCCGACATGGTTGATATCATCTGCATTTAAAGCCAGCACATTCCACAGGAGCATTCCTCTGAAAGCAAAGGGAGTGGAGGCACACAGGCCAGAGCTTTCCGTGAAAAACTCACAGAGATGCTGTACCCTCAGTAAAAGAGTCAGGTCTGAAATCGATTTCATCAAATCTCATTTAAATTCTGCGTATCGATTCTGATGCATATTCAATCTTGGTTTTTGATTCACACCATATTATGTCATTTTCAGTTGACACGGTTGCTAGGACCAGTTACCTCAACGTTTTTCACATTGATAAAAGAAACTGATTTAAGAGTTACTATTTCTGTAAGCTGACTTAACAACAACCCTTTACATCTGCGTCAATTACATCTTCGCTTGTCTCCATTCTTTCTATTTTGGGTGTTTTTAGCGAGGTAGATTACATCCTCGTCACATTTTTGTGACTGGTCGACTGTTTCTTCAAACGGCGAAAGCAGCCCCCAATGGACACAAAACCTGCCCCATTTCATTGAACACATCAAAGAGTTGGGCATACTGCAGATAAGTGCCTCAACTACAGCTATACGTTTCACTGCTTTGTGTCTGTCTGTCTGTCTTTTGTGAAGTCCGACACCACGCTCCTCATCGGCGCTACCTCCAGTCCACCATTGTGACAAACACCAGACACGACAATGTAGACGGAGGGCAATCGGTCCAAACTTTGTTTGCAGGAATCATGTAACATTACAAATGCTTGACCTGATTCAACCCAGGTGTGGATGCCAGGGGTCCATTTCAGGAAGGAGGTTTAACAAACTCTGTGTCTAACCCTTGAACTCTGAGTTGATTTACCCTGAGATGGGAAACTCTGAGTTTTTCGGTTCCAGAACAGCTGATATGAGTTGGTTCAATCAACTCGGAGTAGGTTCACGCGTGCACACCACCACAATAAAAAGGCAGCATGAATGGAGCCACGATACTACGATTCACCATGGCAACAACCACAAACAAACGGGTCGGCGGAAATACTCATGTGCACATACAGCGAGTTTGAACATGTATTTTGTTAAAAAAAAAAGCAATCATAGCAGCTGCTGCAAAAGAGAGAGAATTTGCGTGGGAGAAAATTGCTGCTAGAGTAAATGTGCATATTCCAATATAGTATATAAATATCATATTTAATCATAAGTATAATATTACTGTTGAAATGGTATTGAACCTATAATCTAATTCATTTAGGTGCAATACTGCGGGCGAAAAAGTACTAGACCTACTAATCCCATTCTGAGGCTGCAGCGCCAACAGAATTATAATTCATAATCTTTTATTTCAAAGGGTTTACAAAAACCTACAATACTGTGGAACTCCTTTTTAATACTGGTTTGTGTCCAGGGAACAATACAAAAATGTTTAAAACATGTTTCAGAGCGAGTCACACTCTTCTGACGGCCCTTTGCTACAGTGGCTTTACTAAAATGCTCCGCATCACCAATGTTGTAATGAAAACTGCCGTTTGCAAAAAAACATAATGCGACACAAATAATCTACTGGGATGTAGAGCATGTCCACGATGGGTGACGTTAGTGATATGAGGACGGATAAGGTATGTAGGCTACATAACTGACAGACTGGGAAGAGAAACGATACCGCTCAAATAGGTAGTTATCTGGAAATGAAAATGCATCGGGGCCTCAATATCATCTCAACACCCTGCGAAGTAATACAGCTTCTTCATCAACGGGATCATCGACAAAAGGAAATGCCATGTTTTGAGAAAAAAAAACGTTTTATAGTCTTATTAGTCGTTTTATAGTAACATGGTTAATAAACCAACCCGTTTTTTTTTATTCATGCAGATACAGTAACAAACTGCGCTAAAATGCGCCTGATACAGACTGAATGAATGAGGAAATGAGAGAGCGCTGTGTCAGGGAGGAGACAGAGAGAAACTCGAGGTTTATTGAAGAAAACCTGCTCCTGACCAGGTTAGGTTCACAGGCTCAGTTACCATAGTAACTGACTCTGAGTTTGTTACCTCTCTTTCTGAAACAGAAAACCCAGAGTTTCCCTCATGTCAGGGTTAACCAACTCAGAGTTTTCACTAAACTTGCTTTCTGAAACGGACCCTAGATCAAGTCCTACCATCAATTACATCAACATGTAAACATCAATAATAATTTCAACATAAAACTCATCAATATGGTGCAAACAAATAAAGAGATAGGAACATCAAGTTCTTCTCAATGCAGTGATGTTGGGTTAAAACTAATGATTATTTTCATCATTGATTAATCTGCCATTTGTTTTCCGATTAATCGTTTAACCGTTAAGTCTGTTTTGTCCATAAATAGTAAAACACTATTTCTCTCAGCCCAAGATGAAATCATTAAACTGCTTATTGTCCAACTCCGACCAACGATCCAAAGTCCACAGATATTCAGTGTATAGTGATATGAAACGGAGAGAGGCAGCAAATGATCACATTTAAAAAGAAATTACTTTACAAATCCTCTCGTCTTATGAATTTATACCAACTCAGAACTGGTTGTTTATACCCAACACTAACCCAAACCCCATCAGAAAGATGTGAAATATGACATCCTGCCACTTACCTTAAATCTTTCTCCATCTGTGTTTGAATTGGATTCAGTTATCTGTTCTGCTAAATGTGGTTTAGCTCTGTGGATCTGCGTCTGTTTTGAACTTGCACTTCTTCAGGTCTCCGTACGTCTCCGTAATTTCTTTTTTCTTCTTTTTACTCTTAAGCTGTTTGAGTTCAGGTCCATTTTTGGAGGTGGAAAAGAGCTGTGTTGTTGAGTGGATCTGGTTTCAACAAACGATCCGTGAACTATTAATAAATCACGGCTGCTCTACACAGTGAGACGCTGTTGGCTTCATCGTGTTTGTGTGTCTGGGTGCGTAAATCATACTATGAACCATAACCTTATATTTAAACAAGACTTCTAAACTTTGTCACACTCCCTTGAGGGAAAAAAAAGACTTTGTATCTCTTGTGTATTGCAGCCACAAGCCATCTCCAGTATTTCTTGTGGTCCTGTTGCTCTTGTTGCTTCCCTGTCATGTAAAAAAAGCTTCCAAAACCACTTAATTTGCATGAAACCTAAACTACAAATGGTAACCCATGCATGTGAAATTGTAGGTTAACCCTAATTAATCATTCTCCTGTTTTTAACCTTTCAACAACATTAACTAAAACTATTTAAAGCTTACCATTCCTCAACTTGCGGTGCACCCTCCGGGACATAACACAAGGGTTCTGGTTTGAGATTTTATTAAAACCAACTCCTAGAAGGAAGAACGCATTGTAATCAGGCAGAGAAACACCTACAGGGTGCAGGGCGAGAATAAGAGGTGGGCTGAAAGAAGAGAAGCGACAGAAAGGGAAAGATTTAAACAGAAAGGGAAGCGAGGTTAACGAGAGAAGGTAGAGGTTGTAGAAGTGGTGATTTGTGACCCACAGGAAACATTGACCCCAGGCTCTGAGGGACAATAACAGGCCCAGGCGCTGTGTGTTTCCTCTTGATAACGCTCAGCAAGCTCACATGTACTCACTTGTGCACTCGGCCAATATGGCTTTTTTGAGTGCCGAAACTGGTCATTTTTGGGTTGAAGCTGCTAATGTTTAACGTTATTCTTAAAGTTTAAACATTATCACACCAAAAATGGTGAAGAATTACAAGTATTCAGTGTTTCCTTTGGTGATTGTTCTCTTGGCAAGGTGAAAAGGCCTTACAAGTGTCTCATTCTCACTTATCTACAGAGTGTGTGTAAACACACAAATGTGCGTGGGAGATGGTAGAGATAGTGAGAAAGGATGGATAAAAAGTCAGAAAGCCCTCTAAAGAAATGTGAGCGAAATAGAGAATGAATAATAGCCTTATGTTTTTTTTTCTTCCTTTTTGTGTTCTTGCTTTCTTTTTTAGTCTGCAAAACAGCTAGTACACTCCATCCTGCTCTTACAGCCTCAATTTTGAGTTCAGTCATAGTGATCGGGATAAAAGAGAGAGAGAAAGTGGGAGATAAAAGACAAAATTGTCCTTGTTCAGCCAGAATCCCACAGTGGTCCAGATAATAGCTTCATCATACATCTCCCTGCTACACTTTTTGTATCAGCATACTCTAAATCTCTCTCGATTAGTTGACATGTTTGACACCTGCTAAATGCAGTTTTGAGTGTTTTCATGAGGGTGTTAGGGGTGTATTCCTCTATTTGATAACAACAAAAGGCTTACAGGAGAAATGTGAAAAATGTATCTCACGTAGTCTGCAAGAGGGGCCCCGTCAAGCTCTCAGACTGCAAATTCCTGTACTCAGCTGGAGGATGATGTGCTAAAAACTCGACGGTGCGAGATTGAGCGCTGCGTATTAGCTTTGAATTTAATTTGACAAGTGCACGTATGCTTCAACTATAAGAAATATCACCTGTGAATAAAAGAAAGGGCTGTCGCCTCAGAGAGAGAGAGTGTGTGTGTGTGTGTGTGTGTGTGTGTGTGTGTGAGAACATCATTACCTAGGGATCTGAGTACACGGCCAGACATAATTAGGCTTTAAGGCAAAAAGTCTCCACGGCACCAGTTTTACAGTCTGCCTGACCCAACAGACACGACAGGCAGGCATGCCGTTTAAGATCATTTATTTGGTTTGTGTGTGTGTGTTTGCGTGCATTTTATTTATTTATTTTCCCTGGTAATATGCCTGAGCCTTCATTATAGCTGGAGCCATAACTTTGATAAATCACTTGGGCTCGGGGCCCTCACTGCTTTCACAGTATTAGAAAACTAATTGAAATTCTCTTCCGCCCTCTCTCTTACTCTTTTTCTCCCCGTTTCTTCTCTCTCTCTCTCTCTCTCTCTCTCTCTCTCTCTCTCTCTCTCTCTCTCTCTCTCGCGCTCGCTCTGTTTTTCATTCTCTCCCTCGTTCTCTCCTCCCGTCTCTGTTGCGAGGGCCGAGCAGTACCGTGTTTTTTCAGTAGAATAAAAGCCAAGAGGGGGAAAATGTCATCACTGATTTAATAGGCGTAGTCTTACTCTGAAACACACACAGTAGGCTCACACACACACACACACACACACACACACACACACTGCACTCTGGGGAGTGTTAGGAATCCTGATAATGTCATCATAGGAATCTCCATAATGTACCCCGGTCTCCTGCGGGCTCCAGTTTGACTGTGCCGCTCCCTTCCTCTGCTTTTGATAAGATCAGGGATGAGATTTTAGGTTTAGGTTGATGGGATTTAGAGTTTAGATACTTGTTTCTATGGCCGTGATCCCCCCGCTGTCCCGGGATTGAGGGTCTGTTTGGTCCGTTGCCTGGGATCTCCCAGCTGCCACTGGATTTAGGGTTTAGTCGTTTCATTGTCCATGATCCCCCTGCTGCTACTAGATTTGTTTCATTTGCAGGGATCTCTCCATGCTGCAGCTAAATTCAGGGTGCGTGTGTTTTGTTGCGCAGTATCTCCCAGATGAAATTAGTTTTGGGGTTGGTTTGTTTTATTGTCCAGGATCTGCTTGCCACTGCTGGATTTAGAGTTTGGTTGTTTTATTGTACATCTATCAGCTGTTGCTAGATTTAGGGTTTAGTTGTTTTGTTGTCCAGGAACTCCCTGTTTGCCACTGACTGAATATCATGGGGGTTTAGCCACTTCTTTTAAATATCCAGACACTGCTGCTGTTTGTGTGACACTTGGGGCTTTGTATTCACCCAGCAACCCCCCCTCTCTCACTAGGCGAGCTTTGTAGTTTGAAGCCAAAGATTTAGCGATGGAAGCAGAGACTCTGTGTGTATATGTGAGGCGGTTTAGTAGACCGGGCGATTTCGTGGAGTCCTGTCAGCACACAAAATTCTCTCTGCAAACATTCCTCCGACGTGATGCAAGCCCCGGAGAGGAGGGCAGCGTGTGTGCCTGTGTGTATTTTCAACCAGCGGCGTGTGTCTGTTGCCCAGACAAATCCATACCATCGCTGCCAGACACACTGCAGGCGCATAGCCACACATGCACACAAGTTGCATGTGTGCGTGGTTAATGAGGATGTGTTGATTGATTAGACTGCGTTAATTAGCTGGAGTGTGAAGGCCTAGAAAGGTCTCTGCTCTGGTGGGAGTGTCCCCTCTGGAGAGACATTGAACTGTGCTATGCACCATTACGTTACACACACACACACACACACACACACCCACCACAGTCCCATCCATATCTCAGATGCGGGATGAGTCATCTCTGAGGCAGACCTAATACTTGGTGCGAGAGGAAGGATGCGCGTCTGTCTGTCTGTGTGTGTGTGTGTGTGTGTGTGTGTGTGTGTGTGTGTGTGTGTGTGTGTGTGTGTGTGTGTCAGTGTCTGAGACATAAGGATGTTTGCAGTGAGGAGATGTGTGTTGCAGAGTGAGATGTGCTTGTGCCAGCAATTTCTTTTCCCGCACTGTGTGACCCGGACACTGACCTGATCCCCTGCCTGACATATCAACTCTCTCCCTCACCTCCTCCGCCCCCTCATTTGTAGTTTGACTTTCTATCAGCTGATCAGATTTCCTTTGTGCACCACAGAACTGCTTCTAGTAAATGCCAATTATATGGTATTAAGTTTGCTAACCTCCGTCTGTAGCCTTCCTACAACTGAGTTTTGTGGATGTCGACGGAACTGCTGCAGTAAAGCATTGTAAACAGTGCCGCCACATGGTCAACTGGGGAATTACACATGATGCCGTGTTTTTCAAAGAATTATCACTGCACTTTTAGCTTTTAACTGTATGTATGTAACTCTATCTATGTTTCACTTGATCTGAACAATCAAGAAATTGCTTGTTCCCAAAGAAAAACTAAAACGGCAATCAAATTAACTAACACAAGCTTGTTTTTACAGGTTGTGTTGCTGCTGTTTGTTTTTTTTTATTTCTGTTTGCTTGCTTACTTACATTTATTATTATTTCAAAGACAAATTTCTGTGCAAGTAAGGCAATCATGTGTTAATGTAAATCTTCTCTTTCTCCTTTTGTTGTACCTCTCTATTCCTACTCTTCCCTCTACTTCCCCTTCTCTACTTCTTTCTTTTGCCCCTTTCCCTCCTATTTTTTTTTTTTTACCCCCAAGGAAGTTCTACTACATCACTCTGCTAAGGGACCCGGTGTCTCGATACCTCAGCGAGTGGCGGCACGTGCAGCGGGGAGCCACGTGGAAAACCTCCCTGCACATGTGCGATGGACGGACCCCTACGCCCGAGGAGCTGCCCTCATGCTACGAGGGCTCCGACTGGTCGGGGTGCACCCTGCAGCAGTTCATGGACTGCCCTTACAACCTGGCCAACAACAGACAGGTACAGAGAAAAAGCTTTCAATATAATGAAGTGCAATACAAGCACACTAGTACAGTAGCTATGCTGCATAACAATGCAAACTGCACACTATAAGCTTCAAAAGATGGGATATGTTGCAGGGTTGTCACATTACAGCAGCAACTGATTTTAAGCTTGATGCTGCCGTTTATCGTCACTAGCTAGCTAACCTGCATCTCTGAACCTGACCCGACTTCTCTCATGTCTGTTTTGTTTAGTTAACCTTAATGACAATGCCAAGCCTATTTATACTATAACAGGGAACATAGCTCTGCAGATAAAAGTACATTCAATTCTCTGGTAAGCTCATGCATTTATTTCAACCCCTAAATCAACCAAATGTTATTGATTTTCTTAACAAAAAGAGTCAAAGGAGAAAAAAATTTATTTAGTTTTTTGTTTTCATGTAAGCGCGTGCACTCTCTCTCTCTCTCTCTCTCTCGCACACACACACACAAGCACATACGCACACAGGAGTAAGGAGCTCGCCTGCCGGCCATAAGCATCTCAAATTCACACCTTCTTTTCTGATGACTTTCTCAGTCTTCCACCTAAACGTGTTGGCCAGCTTATCTCACCTGAGCCTGAGGCTGTTTTCAGGGTCCCATGTCTTTATAAATGTGAAACACACACACACACACACACACACACACACACACACACTTGACGTATTCTGGTGTACTCTTGTGAATCCAAATCAGTATGCAGTTCCTGTACTGTAACACAACCGCTCCAGAATGCACTTAGTGATGAAGTGTGTGAGTGTCTCATTTTGGAACAAATTCACAAGAATTGAAAGTGCTTTAGTTTATTTAGGACAATGCCTAAACAAGTAATCTGAAAAGAAAGTGGTTAATGATTTTTTATATATATATAATCTCTCAACCAGTACTTGGCTCCAGCTTTTCAAATGTGAGTTTTTTTTTTTTTTTTTTACTGTTTTTGAAGATTGAATATCTGAAGACAAAATACACAAATTGAAAACATCACTTTAACATCTGAGAAACTGTGAATGCCATTTTTTTTTAAACATTTCCTATACAAAACGATTAATTATGAAAATAATAGATAATAATAATGGATGATGAAAATAATCAGTAGTTGCAGCCCTAGATAGATGATTAAACAGTTATCCAGTCATCCGTTCATTTTGTGTTTTCTTCATCATGTCAGCATCAATTCCACAAAGGCTCAATTTTAAAAGAAATCATACTGTATTACACAAGTGAAAACTCCACATATCCTGTTTTTCTTGTAAAACTAAAGCTGAAATCCAGATGAAGTAGAAACTCACCTGAACGTTGGCTCTATAATCTTTTCATTTGAGCCTTTCTTAAACACAAGTCCTTGATTAAAAGGTGGATTCCTATAACCTCCTTCACTTCCTGTTCCTCTGTCTACAGGTTCGTATGTTAGCGGACCTGAGCCTCGTCGGCTGCTACAACATGTCCACGGTTCCAGAGAAGAAAAGGGCCCAGCTTCTCCTGGAGTCCGCCAAGAAGAACCTTCGAGACATGGCCTTCTTTGGTCTGACAGAGTACCAGAGGAAAACCCAGTTCCTGTTTGAACGAACCTTCAGGTTGCGCTTCATCAGGCCTTTCATGCAGTACAACAGCACCCGAGCTGCGGGGGTGGACTTGGACAACGCTACGGTTCGTGCTGCTGCTCAGTCATCTTTTGTAGATTGAGCTCTGTAGGCAGGAAGCACACATTGAACAGAAAATGTCAGATAAGAAGAGACATAGAAGAAAGTCAGTGGAGGACAGTAACTAAGTACATATACTCAAATACTGTACTCAAGTACAATTTTGAGGTATTTGGAAAAAGAAGTGGAAAATAATCCGAGGAAAGAAACTAGAAATGGAGAGGAAACACTGTGATCTTATATTGCTGTGAAATGAGTTTGGATGACAGCTTCAAACAGGCTCTTCACACTTTGATTGGTCCAGTGTGGGAGTTCTTAGGCTCAGAAATATCCTCCAGTACACAGCAGACTGGTAATTTATAAATCAAAACAAGCAAGGAGGATAGAAAATAAAATATGCCCTCTAACAGAGGCTGTGGAAAGGTGGGCCGATTATCACAAAAATGAGAAAATATCGCGTGGTGAAAGTCTGACAGGTGGAGGAAGCTGTGTGTGGCAATTTGAGTGAAAAGTTGTTTTTTTAAAAGTAGCTTTCCAATTAACTACTTCCAAAGGCACGGCGTGAAATTGTGACAGTATTTAATTATTTCTAAAAAGTCAAATAATTACATCAGCAGGCGATGAGATAACATGTTTACTTTACACTCCCCTGCAAAGCTGCCGAAAAGCCCATTTCTACCTTTGTGGCGTCAAGATCCCAGTGAGTCCTTTTTAATTGAAACTGGTGTCTAAATTAAGTGACGACTGCTCTCGGATACATGACGTTTTTGTGACGACTTGAGCTCAGCTTCATCTTCCTGGCTTTGTGCCTCTGTTCCCTACGCTGCCGATCAAACGCATCTAATTTCCGAACACTGATGCAGCGCGTCGCTTCCCTCTGTTGTCGCACATATTGCTCACAAATGATATCCAGCACTCCATCAGAGATTTCAAAGGGATTCTCTTAATTAAACACATTTCCCCCTCCATGTTGAATCCACACAGCAGATGATACACGCCAATAAAGCCAGCTGCAGTGCACAACCAAACATCAAACACGTTTCTGTTATCTTGCTCCACATTGCCAACACACATTTTCTTTCTTTCTTCTCTCTCATGTTAGAAGTCCTATAAAGCTTTTGTACAAATGTCATGTAATAGGGCGTTTTCACCGCAGGAACTTGAACCCAGGGGGCCAAGACCCTTTTGAGGAATTCAGGATCTTTATACGTTTCCCTATATAATAGTTCCAGGTTACAAAAAGTCCCCGCTCTGGGAGTAGTATTTTCTAAGGCCACGTTCAGATCGACTGCCAGGCCAGCTATTGCTCCGGCAAACAAAATGCTGGAAAGTTGATGAAATGCTTTTACTCCTGGTTTCAAAAGTACGACCAAAAATGTGCCACTGGCCAGGTTGGATAGGTTTTCTACTCTTGAGATGATTAATAAATAATGGGCCCAGAGTGTCTGCTGTGGAGACAGGCGTTCTGGAGTTTTCAGTTTCCATTTCCAACTCGGCGTGTCTCCTTTTTCATTTATTTATTAAATCCACTCAAACATTAAAGTCACGTCACAATTAATACAAAGAACAACGCATGAAAATTGTCTCGAAGGCCGCCATTAATTTATAAACCATCATCGGTCCAGAGTTTAGTTCCTCAGTTTTGCTTCCATAGATCCTGCAACTATTTGGTCACAAATGGCTAAAACTGAACCCTTTTGTCTCTTTTCTCAACTTCCTTTATACTCTTTCATTAAACTGTTCTTCCTGTCTTCCTTTCTGCCTTCTCCGTTCTTCTCTGCCTCTGAGCTAAGGTAATCATTTCGTCTTCTCCCTGCTCGTTAGGTCCAGCGTATAGAGGAGCTGAATGAGCTGGACATGGAGCTGTACGACTACGCCAGGGATCTGTTCCAGCAGCGCTACCAGTACACCAGGCAGCAGGAGAGGCGGCAGCAGCGCATCAAGAACCACTTGCAGCAGAGCCACCAGGGCCTGGGCCTGGGCGTCAACCTGTGGCCCTCCCATGGCCGGCAGAGCTCGGTGTCGACACTGGAGGACGGAGAAGGGGAGAGGGAGGACGGTGAGGAGGGAGGCAGAACGGAGGAGGCGGGCAGCAGGCTTCCCACTGAGGACTACATGAACCAGATCATCAACCGCTGGTAGCAGCAGAATGAGAAATAAAACACAGACATGCATATGTAATGTGAAAAGTACACACACACCCACACACACCCACACACACACACACACACACACACACACACACACACACAGAGAGAGAGAAAGAGAGTGGCGCCTGCATCAAAAGACCCAAATGACTGACAGACTTTACTGGAGAGAGGGCTGCGTGAATGAGAGTCGCAGTGGTTGTTATGGAGACCTGGGCTTGGTCGATTGCATCAGCTCTCATTATTGAGGTTTGCCCAGTTGTTATTAGCACCCGCTTGCCCTCTCCCCCCTCTGAGGTTCTCTGTCTCTCCTATCATCATTACTGACTGAGCAGAGGAGAGATATTTTTAAGACTTGCTGACAACCGAGTATCATCCATCTCTCCCGCCTCCCTTCCTCCTCCTCCTCCTCCTCTATTCCTCTCGTTCTCTCTCACATGGAGCATGAGAAAATAAAAATTAAGTCTGTGAATTCCCACTAACTCTTGCTAAAGGTAGCAGTCTACTTCCTGGATGCTCCATTTTCAAAAGAACTGGGAAAGCTTATAAAAGTGTGCTAATGGCTGAGCTGAACAAAGAAAACGGTGGGAGTACATGAGACACTGAACTCGAAAGAAGTGAAGAAAAGTTGGACTGAGTTGTGTAATAAAGCTTTCCGCTTAAAAAAAAAAAAAAACCTTGAACCCGCTTTGGTCATGAAATAATGACATTTCATTCTCATTTTAGGATGATTCATTTATATTTTCCTTTTTGTTTATGCTTTTTTTAAAGCAGAGTTGTAATAACACTGAGACCAATGTTGCTGCCTAAAGAAAAGTGATTCCTTTATTTCTTTATTTTTATTGGTTTTATAAGTCAAAGCTAATGGATCGGATTGATGTACAATGGACCATAGCCATTACTGAAGCCTTGCATCTTGGGGGGGGGGGGGTGGAGGAGAAGTGGCCTGTTTCTCTGTTCAAGGTTTCCAAAGCTCCTGTCGCTTAACAAGTTAATTATCTCTCCTTGTTTTTGTGTGTCTCAGTCCAGCAGAGAATGACATCCAATTACAGAGTTGAATCTTACATAGGTGCGAAGAAATCGAGGGCAGGGAGAGGAGGGAGAGTCTGCTGCAGTTTGTTGCCAGGAACCGTGCTGTGTGAGCGGCAAGCGCTTTGGAAACCTTAACTCAGACAAATGCATGAGATGGGAGTTGTGGAACTACTGGTCACCATGGCAATGTGAGCCCTTAATGTAGTGAGTGGCATTTTCAATGTTTCTTTTTTTTTTCCTCTTCTCTTTTTTTTCGTTCGCAAAAGCGGCAGTCTCAAACGAGCCTCCTCCCCACCTGCTGAAAGGGCGCACATGGCACCGGTGACCTGTAGTTCATTAGTGGGGCCGGTATTTTACTTGGTTTTACCCTGAAGAACGCACGGGGCAAGGTAGCAGTGCCTCTATGTACTGGGATCATAGTCAACATAATTATTGCCAGATATTATGTCTGCATTATACTCCAGTGATTTCTCTGACTACTCGTGTGTGTGTGTGTGTGTGTGTGTGTGTGTGTAAATAGTATGTACAGTATGCCTTTTGATTGGCGTATGTGTATGCCTTTGTAAATAGCGTGCCTGACTGAGAGAGGATGCCTGATGAGTTTTGTGAATGACTGGTTCCATGACCAATTATCTTGCCATGTTTTTGTGGTGAAGGGGCAGGGCAACAAAGTCCCTCCAACAGTGATGCAAGCCAATAATACTCCCCTCTGCCCTTTCCTTTACCAGTTTATTTCCCTTTTTTCCTATTACCTCCCGTGACGTAGTTACACATGAGGACTGTATCACTATAATTATCTAAAATCCTAATTTATAATTTTCGAAATCTGCACGTGTGACACGTCTTTACTCTTGACAGCAAAATCTACAAGTAGGGTTGGCTCACGTCAGTCGGCTCCCCCAATTGTAGCAAATTCTGTGACCCAGGATTACAGAATTGGTTGTAACAGCGTTTCCTGCTTTGCAAAATACCCACATTCGCTAAGCTTTGATCCTAACGAATCTCTTATTGAACATTTTATCTCTCCTCCTGCACCGTAGAAAACATGTACTGTATGTAGCTTTTGCGTGTTAAAATGACAAACATTACCCAAATTAGCACCCTTTTGTGATCTCAGTCAGCACTTACTCTGTGATTCGGTCACAGAGTTTCTTACACAAACTTTAGGGGTAAATAAAAACGTTACTTTTTTTTTTTTTTTTACTAGTTATCCAGCAGCTGTTTTCCAGCAGCTGGACAATTCTTCAGAGGGAATTTTTGTGGCCCCACAGGTGTCAGCTCTGGGCAAATTTAACATTTATATCCTATATTTCTATAGATTGTGATGGCTACTGGCATGACCTGAGCAGCTGACTTAGTGTGCCTGCCAGCATAGAGGAAGTCTGTGGAAATGGTTGCGTTTAAACGCTGGTCTTGCCCCGGGTAAACATTTTATCAGTCTGAAAAAAAACTTTGGAGACACAACCTGCTACTGGATAACTGTGGGGAAAAAAAAAATAACGTTTTGACCTTTTACCCTTAGGTTTACGTAGGGAACACTATGTGAATGAATCACGGAGTAACGTACAGAATGCTGAGGTCTCAGATGTTGCCATACCAACGGCAGATTACATCAGCTGTATCCAATTAATATTGACTTCATAATGGCTCAAATGGAACTTGGTTTCTTAGGGGAAGAAATGCCACATCATAACTGTGAGTGGACTGTGTGGTTTTGTAACAAGAGTGGCTTCTCCAGATAATCTAGCTGATTGCATAACGTCAATTTTAACCTTTTCATATTAATATTTTAAGGTGATCATTTTAATAGTTCTGTATTAGGATCTTTGAGCATTTGGAGCAAGTTGCTTGCGGAACATGAGGTGTAAAAGTAAGTAAGCACCACTTGTTATTTTCAGTGTGCCAGACACTTAATCAACATTTCATATTTTATCCTGTTAATCTAATCAGGTTGTAGGTGCAGGTTGTAAAGTGTTTCTGCCACCTCTGCTAACCAAGGGTGATTACAGATCTTATAACTCTAACCTAAGAAGGTTCAGATACAAAATGCAAATTTAATACTGAATTCATATTCCATAAAACGTTATTGAACCCCAACCCTAATAAAAGCAAAGAATCTGAGCAATAAGAGGGAAAACCAAGAGGAGACTGTGGAGAAGAGAATGTAAAAGTGGGAGAAAGACGTGTCACAGCACGATTTAATTAAACTGAATGTAGTCCAAGTTTGGTGTCATCCAGGGGGGCAATGGGAGGATGCATGCTTCCTTGGTGTAAGATAAATAACATGTTGCATCCTGTTGTTAACAATAGACTTTTGTTTTTACGTCTGAAGGAAGGAGAAACCAACGATTTAGCCGCCCACCACCCTCCTTGTTAAATTTCAACTAATCACCCTGGATCCTCCAGTGTCTCTGCTTTTGATCAGCTCCTTTCAAATCAGAGATGATTCATGAAGGGAAGGAGAGAAGAACAAGGGGGGATGATAAAAAGGTATTGGGATGCATCCAGAGTCAATATGCTGCTTTTTGTGTAGCCTTCAAACTAACGCACATGGATATGGGAAGAGAGATCTCCCTTTTTTTTTGTTTCGTATTAACTTCCCCTTCATTGTATTCTTGAAACTGGAGACTAGAAAACACTGCAGCTCCGGGCATTTTGCCCACAACCTCTTTTTCAAAGTCAGACTTGCGTTTGGGCTCCAAACCAATATCTGGCTCTGCATTAGTTTTTGAGGACAAAATACAAAACTGCTTCTCTACCTTCAAAGTGTTTTTATTTTTCAGTGTTCCAGTTTCAAGTGACCCATCAGACTTGAGGCAATCCTCAAAAATACTCCCTGTACCTGAGCAGTGTGTGAAAGACACATCCTTTCACTGAAATGATTCCAGGAATTGATGCTGTAAAGCTATACTCAAATATTTTATGTCTCATCACTATGTATATCTGATGTCTTAACAGCTATTCCTTTGTGACAATGAAGCAACCCAGGTGTCGCCAACATCATCCCTTTTTTTCTTTTTGTTATTTTTTTAAAAGACGTGTTAAAAAGAGTGCGATAGAGACTCGTTTTTTTTTTTTTTTTCCGGATTGGTGTGCAGTCTGTCTCTGGCTCCTTCTGTATGCATCATTCTGCGTTTGTTTCTTATGATTGCAAAAATGAATCCTCAAGCCACCAATTAAAATGTCATTTTTACAGACCTGACTGTGTTTTGGTTGTCATTGCATATCCTTTGTGAAGTTTACCTGCTCTATCACTCTATTATCAAGCATGAAAAACATCTCCCTTTAACTTTTTACAAATGGAATATACATCCAAGGTACTGACTTAAAATGCAGCCACATATTCCTCTAAGAAATGCTCAGTTGGGAGATTTTATGACAACTTTTGTGGGAACTTTTCCCTCCAGGTTTCTTTACAGCCATCCACAGGCCAGTCTATAACTAGAGGACATTTCTACCACTCGCCTACACTAACCACAGGACCGTGACCACATAAAGCAGCCTGCCACCCCCCCTAATGACAGCCTCAGCCCTGTCAACAGTGATCCACTGCACTAATTAAATCTGCAGACACTCAGGGCCTGCCTAACACACGTATATGCACACAAATACACTTCCTCCTCTCGGGCAGGTAGCGTTTGGCGAGCAGGAGACGGAGGGCCAGTATAAATATCATTCCCTGTCCTTGGCTGTGCACGCAAAGGAGAGGGAGCAGAGCACAGGCTTTCACCCTGTCTCATTAACAGTCCGGTAAGCTTCAACTTTGACCCCTCGAGGCTGGGCAGAAAAATAATTTGCCTGGACAGCGACAGGCGGAGGCAATTGGCTAGAGAGAGATCAGAGTGGGCAGACTGTACCAACAAAGACAAGTGTAAGGGAGATGAGGAATCAGAGAGGGCCTTTATATAAGACAGGAGGGAAGAGAGGATGTCTCTGTGCCTGACATATGAGCAGAGAATGAGGGGGAGCCGGAGAAAAGGGGCAGGCTGTGCAGCCTCTCTGGCAGCTGGTACATGGTGTATTGGACTGAACGCGGTCTTTAATCCTCCCCATAGCTCTGGGTCGCTGTCATTTCAAGTGCAGCTGGACTAAACAAACAATAATGGCTCAGCTACTGCAGAGGGCTGGACGGCTTTTGTTTGGGTGTACATGTGCATGTGAGTGTTTGAGAGAAAGTGCTTGCTCTCTCCTGCAGTGGGAATCGCTTTTTGAGTGATCGCATGGGCTCTGGCTGCCGTCCATTATTAGGAGGTCAAACTGGCTGCAGCTCGTCATTGCCGGTCCCATGCTTCTTTCATGCAGACAAAAGAAGCTCTGGCATTATTATCGCTTATTTTCAGCGTGGAATTCAGCAGATAAGTTCATATTGAGAGCCTCCCTCACATGCATCAGAGCCAGGCTATTGTAGTTCTGGAGTATTGCCCTTTTGGCACTGGCACTGGTCACCATGGATTTTGGTCCTCTGTCTCTGGTTGAGTCATTTCCAGCAGTGGCATGGCTTAGACCTTCATCGTCAAATATACAGTACAATGTGGATAAATCTCTATACACAAACAATTTGCAGAGTTTCAATACCCTGTTTTGTCAAAAAGTAAATGCCCAGGGCAACAAGAGAGGTCCAGTGTGGGAGTGCACATTTTTCCTTCAGCAATAAAATGAATATGATTAGATTGGACATCTGGGGCCGTTATTCTGACCTTCCACACTGGGTTTGGTTAATCTCCCAGGTCAACACCAAATCAACTCTCATGATATTAAAGGATTGAACAGAAGAATCCAACCTCCCAGGAAGCACTCGGCTCTGGAACTCATACAGACTGAGACCAGTGGGAGTCCAATCTGAGGAATCCCACAATCCCATTATAGTGTGTGTGTGTGTGTGTGTGTGTGTGTGTGTGTGTGTGTGTGTGTGTGTGTGTGTGCGTGCGCGCGTGCCTCTGGCCCAGGAGCTCATAAAGCTGATCCACTGCAAACTTTTAATATTCAGCTACTATTAATAACCTCTACATAAAAGTCTTATAAATGTTGATGTTGGAGAAATGTAGCGGGATACAAATACTAGATCAGAGCCAAACATGAAAATGTAAGGCTGTTAGCTTTAATACACATGCAATGGCACATGCACACAAGGGAGCATAGAAATGAAAATCATAAATGTTACCATGCATAAAAAAAAGTGATGGATCTCAATTAAAAAGCTCCCCTCTTGCTGAAAAAGTGTTTATGTAGAAACGCCAAGGTAACCAAGACTGCCCTCTTCTCTACCTGTATTTATGATTTGAGCCCAGACCAGACCAGTGTTTGGTGGCTGTAATGTGGTGAATGAGCTTCATGAAGGAGACCCCAGCTGACCCCCATTATACAGTCAGGGACACATTTAATTAGCAGCAACTCACGTGAAACGACAAAAAGTATTAATATTAATGGAGGTTTAATTGAGGTCGTTTGGTCCCCTGTTGAGGCTTCCAACCTCTAAAATGGCTGACGAGTGACAATGTGAGGAAAGGGAGCCCACAGCCTGGGTTCGCCATTTCGTATGTGACCCCGGAGAAGATGACAACCATCTCCCATAATTCATCTGAAGATGTCACCTCCTTGACAGATGAACAGGCCCTGTGAGCAGCAGGTGTGTGTGTGTGTGTGTGTGTGTGTGTGTGTGTGTGTGTGTGTGTGTGTGTGTGTGTGTGTGTGGGGCTAGGTTTAGGTATACTTGCAAGGACTGGCTAGTGAGGATGTTTTGGCCTGTCCTCATGGATACAGCTGATTTTTGTGTATTGTGTTTGTGTGTGTGTGTGTGTGTGTGTGTGTGTGTGTGTGTGCGTGCATCTACATGCGTGAGGTGTCATGTGCGCGTGCACAAAGTGAAGGTCAAATCCAGCAGGATAATTAATGTCGCTGCTTTTTATACAATGTTAAATCAAACCCTGGAACTGCTCCCTCCAGAGGATCAACTGTCCAATTTAATTTAGGCTTCAGAGCGAGTAAATGAAAAAAGCAAGACCCGTGTCTCTTCACCCTGGGACAGTGTCTCTTGTACCTTTCATCGTCCTTTTATCTAGACCACACAACAGGTAGATACTTTTTTTACCACTCTGTCCCAAAAGAAAAAAGATACAGCTTATCACACAAACTCAAGGTAAAGCTTTACAAAATGGATCCCAGGAATCCCAGGTGCCTTCTCCACTTTTCCATTACCACATAAGAAATATTGCTGACCAAAGGGACAGCCTATTCTTATTCTAAATACAGGATTTATTTCCCATGGCTATCACACCATGCATGCAGCAAACCTAATTTCCCATTTTCAGATGAATACATGCTGTTTTCTCAAATCAAGTCCCAAATACATAAGAATCACCTTAGCAGTGGCTGGTGTAAAATTAGTGTGGGAGCCCTAAACGTATCTACAGAATAAAATATACCCACACAAGAATATTTGTATGTAGTTCTGCATGTACATAGCCATATAGTGTACATACCTGCATAGATACACCTACTTACACACATAGATACAAGCATACAAATGTATTGATAGACGTGCAAATACATAGCCTACCTGTGCTTTCTGTAGACTCCTCTCTTTCAATATATAACACATGTGATATGACATAATGGCAGCGACATGACAGTAATCCTGTAAATCTGCAGCATAGACAGTAAAAACAGAAAAACATGCGGACATTTTCTGTTTTACATCAGCAAGAACTGCTTTCAGATAAACTCTTTTTGGATGTACTATCTCAAACTAATTTCCAGGAACCAATGGAGCCTGCCACTAATGAAATGTCAATGAACCAACTCAATAAAAGTGACGCCTGCTCTGATTTGTAGTCGGAGAGAGTTGTGTACGTTAGTAAATATTGATTTTACTGTCCAAAATTACTAGGATGGCACGATGTAAATTATGTTTAGGGTGGGGGTTTTCATTTAACTGAAACAAATAACCACTGAACACTGCTACATTTTTATATTAGCTATATAACTATCCAGTAATGATCTCTGTTGTCATAGGTAATTTCTTTCCAGCCACTCACATTTATATTTTTAAATACAGTAAATGTCTCATTTTAGCAAGAATATCATAGTTTTGTGATTTGCATTTGTTTTCTGAGTTTATGTCACAGTCCAACCACTTTTAAAATGAATATGAACTTTTGTTCCTTTTCTCCAAATGTTCTGTGCTAGTGTCATTATTCTTGGGGGAAAATATTTTTTTAATTGAGTAAAAAAAAGAAGAATATATGTTTAATTATGGTTTTTTTTTCTTTTTCAGTTTCGGAGGAAGGGGTTAGGCAGTAATGTTAATTGCCAGATTAGGTTCAGTTTCCTTCATACTTCAGTTTTTTAATTATCTCTCAGTGAAATTGAATATTTTGTGTTCAAGTCACGTTTCAGTGTTGTTAAATAGTTTAATGCTCCGAGGATTTCAGAAATTTTAAACAGGCAAAAATTATTGTTACCTAATCTATCTAACAGGACCCTCCCACTCCCCAGCCGACCATGAATGCAGGAAGCTACGGAGCCGGCTTCGGTGAGAAACTCTATAATATTCTATGTGATTAAACTATAAACGACTGTATCCGAGGCTAGTTGTAAATGGTGTTTAGAGACTGCAATATTAGCTGACTGTGATTAAACTGAAACAAGTTAAAATCGTGTAGTTTTCCTTGTTGTGTAGGAACAGTTAGCTAGCTCACTGCGTCTTTTTGGCTAACGTTAATCTTCGGGTAGCGTTAGCTCGCCTTGAGTTCACCAACTATTAACGGGCTCTGGATGTCAATATAACGGACATTAACGCTGTTGAGACCACTTCAACCTAAACATGTTACAAACACATTAACGTTACCTTACGGCTCTTGTGATTATCATTGAAACAATCCGGGTGTACAAACTGTGCGTTCATTGGACGGAGGAGACACGCTGAACTTTGCTATTGGACAGTGATCCCGGAGCTTTTTGTTTACTAGCGAGTGTCCGTATATCCGTAACATAGTATTCTGTTAAGTAGATAGGAAACTGTCATTAAAATTAGGATGTCGTGACTCAGGGTCCTTCCTCTTCCTGCCTTACTCGCACTTTATATCTGTATGACTCTGTATCCAGATAAATCAATATTTTGTTTTAGATTTATGGCCGGATTAACCTGTTCTGCCAAAAATCTGCTACCTCCAGCCCTCTGTGTATGCACCATGTCGCCTAGAAGTTTCAATAAAGTGCAGTGCACACAGTATACAATTGCAGTGGTTCCCAAACTTATTTACGGACCCCTATTTGATCAGATTTCATCCCAGGGTCCCCCATCTGACAGGATTTTTGATTGTAGATGTTTTATTGAAGAAAGTGGATGAAACCCATCACCAAACTAGTCATTGTGTTACTTATGGATGGATTATAGTGAAAATAAATTATTCCTCTTTGTGCTGGGGACCCCCTCAAGGACCCATGGGCATCCGCAGACTCCACTTTGGGAACCACTAGACTATAGAGCAGCAAATATAAGTCAATAACTTGATTGACAAATGTGAGAGTTTTCAGCTTTACCTTCACTTAACATTATTAGAAACTGATTAACTTTCGGTTGTTGTAATTTAATTAATCACATTGGGCTCTATTGTGTTTTGTGATGTTTTAAACATGATTAATTGGCAAACTATTTAGCTGATTGATGGCAGTGGATTATAAAATGTAATCATCAGTTGCAGCCATAGTAGACCATACCTAGCCTCAGGTTCACTGTGCCTCAAATAGGCAATTTTCACATTAAGCAACATTTTTATTAGGAATATGGACACAATATAAACTAAAACAATTCTTAAGACTTGCTTCAGACTCAGGGCTACAGCCTAATGGAATAATGCAGGGCCCTCATTCATTGATATTTTTACTTTAGTGATGTAAATTGCCAAACAAATTTGCAATGAATCAAATGATGAAAAACCAAATGCCAAATTGAACCTTGGTGCAATTGGCTGCTTTGCCAAATTAGTGGTTCAGCCTAATCTACATCAAGCTGAGGTGGGTTGTACTTTGCACCTTGCATCATAAAGCATGTCAAAAGCATCTCTAATGGCCACCTTTGATATGATGTTGCCTCCTACTCATGTGTCATTGAACTGTTGGAAACTATGATGACCACTGCTGACATATAAACATACACATTGCATTCAGACGGAAAGCTTGCAAACAGGCTTCAAAATCAAGTTTTATGGCAGAGGCAAATCTGTAGTATCCTAGTGTGTTTGGTAATATGGCTTAAAGCAATATCAAGTAGCAATATGTACATTGCATATTAACAATTGCAAAATCACAGATAAAATAATCCTACTGATGTTTGAGACAGTGAAATGTTTCTCGCACTCATTGACTGGATTCCCGTGTCACACCTGTATTTTAGATGTCCATGTGTCACCAAATATCCTTTTAAAGTGCCATATATAAACTTAGCTTGCTATCTCCTCTCTGGCTCTTTAACACAAACTCTTGCTCTGATTACCCTGCCATTCCTATGAATCTTCAACTCATTTGACACCACTCCCTCCACTCTTCTCTCAGGCATAGGTGTGAGGATGTGGCTTCTATGGGTCCTGCTGCTATCGCTGCTCTCTGCAGTATCTGGGGGTGCAGACTCCAAGGCCGTCACTACCAGCCTCACAACCAAATGGGCAGATACCCCTCTGCTGCTGGAGGCCAGGTATGACACTGCACTGCTCAGCAGTATCAGCCATTTGGCCGCATTACGTCTGACATTACATTTCGGAAGCAGATAATAGATAAATCAATGTCCTGAGGACTTGTAGGGTCATTACTGAGGATGTCCTCTAAGTGAGTTTAAACTTGTGTCTCACTGATGCGTCCTTGAGCAAGATGCTGAATACTTAAAGGCTTCAGATGCAGTACTGCATGCTGCAGCTGGCCCTGTGCTCTGACTTTGACTAGCAAAATAAAAAATAAAAAACTTTTTCTAGAAAGTCATTGTTTCTTTCAAGTCCGTTATTCATCCAAATGTAGCTGTTAACAATTTACAGACAGTATGCACAATGTGTGTCATACATACACGCACATCTTATGAAACTGCCACCCTTATCTTTTTCGTCCTCAGTGAGTTCCTGGCAGAGGAGAGCCAGGAGAAATTCTGGGACTTTGTGGAGGCCAGTCAGAACATTGAAGGAGAGCATGATGGTAAAGTAAAGCTGCTTCAGCCACTCGAGACGAGTTTTCACTTTTAGTCTCTGTGCTGGGAGCAGCTGAATTTATGATGTGCGTGAAAGCCTCTTGGAAGCAATTGCAGTGTCAGTGTTTTGGCCAAACACTTATGCAAGCAATAACATGATAGAACAGAGCTGCAAACAATATTTCCTTCATTTGTGTCGACCCCTGTTGGACCATAACTCCCGTGAAAGACTTAAAGAATCTTAAACAGTTAAATAGAGCGAGAGAAACCATGTCAAGGAACTCAATGTTGACACGTTACTATTGTTTGTGCTGATTGTCGTCATGCAGACACAGATCAGGCCTACTATGACCTGATTGTAAAGAAAGCCGGCGCCTTGCTCAGCTCCATCCAGGTGAACATGCTCAAGTTCGCCCTCTCCCTCAGAGCCTACTCTGCAACAGTATACTCCTTCCAACAGGTACCAGGAGGATGCTTTGATTTTGTGTTTGAAGGATTGTACATGTGTGTGTGAGAGGTGTCCTATTCTTTTCAATGTGAATGAAAGATCCTGCTGTTCTTTTTTTAGATAGCGTCCAATGAGCCTCCTCCCTCTGGCTGCTCAGCATTTTTCAGCGTCCACGGAGAAAAGACGTGTGATGAAGAGGGTTTAGCAACACTGCTGAAATCAGCACCTGAGAGGTAATTAAAGACGCGTACATTTCAGACACAAGGGTGATAAACCAGTGAAATAATGACCAAACTTATACCTGACATCGCCGTCTCTCTTTCAGGCGGAAGCCATACCTTTTCAAAGGCGATCACAAATACCCAGGATCAAATCCAGATGCTCCTGTTGTCATTCTGTATGGCGAGTTTGGGAAACCAGATTTCCAGAGGCTTCACCAAGTCATATCATCCAAAGTCAACGAAGGCCTGGCGACTTATGTGCTCCGCCATTACCTGGCTGTAGGTGTTTCTCACACTCTTTTAACAAGATTCACTTTAAATGGTTGATGCAGTTCACAGTACACAATGGCACAACCGCAATTAAAAGCTAGCGGGTAGCAGGATATAGAAGTATTACAGTGTTTCCTCTATGTTGATTTTGTAGTGGCAGCCCACCACGGCAAAATTTCTGCCACCACAGTATCAGAAATAGGCCTGTACAAAAAATGTAGTCGCGGTTGCCTTTTTAATGATCCTGCCGACATAATGCACCCCCCGTTGGCTGCCGCTCACGTTGCAATTTAACAACAAGTAGAACTATTCAGAGGTTATTGGGCCCGTCCAGTTTAACTCCACATACTGTTCTGTTGATGTAGTTTATTGTCAAAACTTCGCTTTCTTCCGAGTCGACTATTAAACGAACCGCTCCACAGACCTGCCCCCACTGCTAAAAGAAAATCCTAAAGGACACACTGTATTAACTTGCGGGCTGGCGGAATTTGTGAACAGACATTAACACACGTTTTTCATCTAGATAACATATGAAAACACAAATTGCATTTTAAGGCCAGGTGTAAATTGGGTATAAGAGCCTGGCCGATTCAACATCCATTCATCTATCTCCCCCACCCCCCCCCCCGGCTTTGACCAGCTCACTCTTCTCTTGATACAGGCTTTATTTTAGTAAAAAGTGTTACACAAGGTAAAACAAATCAAACAATTCAGCCTTTTGGAAACGAATTGTGGTACAACTAAACATTTCCACTGTGGCTGTCTTCCAGGCTTGTCACATCGTGTTAGTTATGACCCTGCAGTCGCTTTCTACACATGCCATACCAAACTAAAAGAGTTATCATAAAAATGTGCATACTCTGTGAGTGCAAGCAGCAAAGACATAAATCAATTCCCACACATTCACACACACACACACACACACACACATTAGACACATTATAACAGATATAAACACACTATATCTGGATGTGTTTCTTCATTTGCACATATTCTCAGAAATACCAACACAACTAAAAAGTACAAATTGATGCACTACTACTGTATTTAGATTGCTTACTAAAGGCAAGTGCCCACTAAAGGACTTTAGCCCTGATTTTCCGCTGGCCAGGTTTTTGGAGCTCCCTGACAAAAGCACCATATCGGAAGCAAGTCAGCAGTGGCTCAGTGCATGTGCTCGAGCGCAATGTGTGAACTGTTGAAAAACGCGAGACAAGAGGCTTGTTGATGCCTCGCAGACACATTCCAGAAATCTAGCGGGCTTAATATCTGGAGCAGTCAGGGACTCTGCCGGGGAGCTACAGCAAGTGAGACCACAAGACACGGGCTGAGGGGGGAAACAAGAGGGGGGTCGCCTGTACTTGTTAACTGTATGTATTACATGTTCAGCACAGACCAAAGTTGTTCTTGTACATAGAGAAAACAGGCTATGAATTGTAAAGATGTGTGGAAACAGGCTGTTTTGTGAACACGTGTGTCAACGACAACACCCCCTAAAAGCGATCTGTCTGATCTTTCTTTTTCTTCTTTGTTTTATCGCCGCAAATCAGCCACCAACAACCTGGAATGCTTGTTTTTGGCAAAAAAAAAAATCCCATCTCACGTATGGTACTCCCGTCATGTCCCGTGTCATTTCTCGCATGTGTTTTTGTGACAAAAACGTAGTTTTGAGACTACGCTTGGGGAGTCCTCCTCGTAAAAGATCTAATAGTAGTGTGAGCCCCTGTCGCCGGTCAGTCAGGAAGTGTGTAAAACAAAATAGCAAGTTGTGTAGTCTGAAAAGCACAGCGAACTGGCAACTTGAAAAACATCTGGATGTGGGAACTTAAATGATATTCTAGTTCCTGTGGTTTTCTGTGTGACTGTGAATGTATACTCTCCTCTCCATCCACAACTGCTGCCATGGTGTGTGGAAGTACTGCGCAGCCCCCACAAGTGATAGACTGTATGTACCTGTTAGTGAACATGAAGCAAGGTGTTGATTAAAAAGCACTTGTGTTTCCAGTTATCTTTATCTTAAAGAAAGTTAGGGTTAATTTAAGAAAACACTGCAGTTTAATTGGGCTTCTCATTTTGACCTGGGATGAAAAGTGCTTCCCATTTATCATGTCAGGTTGAAGTTGGCTTGCTACTTCCCTCACATGCAAATACAGTTGCTACGTTAATCTAATTATGCTAAATTATTCTCACCATCTGTCTTAAGGCGCTGACACATCAAGCCAATAATCGGCCGTTGGACAGTCTGGCGAGGTCAGTGACTCGAGTCTGTTCGGTGTGTTCCGTGCCGTCGTCCGTCCGAGGGGCCGTCGCCCTTCATTTTGGCCGATTTGACATGTATAATCGGCGGGGTGGGCACTGCCGGCAGTCGGACTCAAATGACCAATCTGATTAGTAGAGTGCTAACCCGGATACGGGGAGCGTATTATGATCTTTTAAACTGACCTTTGTTGATCTGAAATGAAGACCGATTCAGCAACTGCATGGCCTATTTCTCGCTTAAAATGTTTTTAGAAACGGTTTCGGTGAACTATTTTAGTACAATATGAGATCGTATTCTGAACAAGCCGCCGTGACAGTCTGTCTTTGAATTTCCGGAGAAACCAGACCCACGTGACGCGTTCGTCCAATCAGCTGCTGGTTTTCATTTTTGGGCAACAATACAGATTAGCGCCGGCTGCTGTTATGGAGACGTATTACGTCTCGTCGCTTTGGCGTTCCGAGGCACTTTTTTGACTAACTCGGGGAGACTGATCAGTCCAACTGCCTTTTCTGCCGAGGGTCGGCCGTCTGGTCAGTGTGTCCGCAGCTTTATAGGCACAAAGTCCTGGGCAATAGAGAGGTTTTAATACTTTTTCTTTTTACTTTAAAGCTTCGAGGCCAATCGGTACAGTTAATGTTGTCTGTATTTAAAAGGTGTCAAAGTAGCGAGCAAGCACATATTTATATTGTTTTTCTTCTGCTGACTTAGTTGTATATGGATTGGAAACATTGTTAAGTTCACCATCAGTGCAGTTTGAATTCATTTTACAAATGCATTTTTCTCTTGCTGAATATATCCTCAAGTGGTGTTAAAGCATCTAACAAACCTGTGATAGAGATAAGGACGACTTCACCCTCTCGTCTTTTTACAATGTTTTAACCCTCCAGAATCCAAGCGGAAAGAAAGTCTATCTGTCGGGGTATGGAGTGGAGCTGGCCATCAAAAGCCAGGAGTACAAGGCAAAGGACGACACACAAGTCCAAGGTGCGCGCACACACACACACACACACACACACACACACACACATGATGGTGTAATCCGGAGGAGTCCTCATGTGAGTAACGAGGTAATTGATTGTGGTTTCAGAGGCGGAGGTGAATGCTACAGTGATCGGAGAGAATGATCCAGTGGACGAGGTCCAGGGATTCCTTTTTGGCAAACTGAAGTGAGTGGCTCTGCATCAGCCGGTGATACAGTTTTTTAAAACAAACAAATCAGTATGTGAATCCCGTGAATCACACTTTAAATGAGCAATTAGGGCTTTAAGCAGATGCACTTACTCTCTGTCCGTGTCGTTCTCTCACCAGGACCCTCTACCCAGAGCTGAAAGAGCAGTTAAAGGAGTTGAGGAAACATTTGGTAGAAAGCACCAATGACATGGCCCCTCTGAAAGTCTGGCAAATGCAAGGTGGGTCTCTTCTCCAAATCATTCCTCTGCAAAGCTTCTGTTTTTTCTTTCGCTTCCCGCTGTAACATATTTGGATATGTAGAATATGTAAGAAATATGTGTTTATGCCTATTGGTAGGGGTGTAAAGAGACCCTCAGCTCACGAGGCGACACATGATATTGGGTTCACGAGACGAGACAAGATTTCAACTTCAGTGACGAAATATGACTGGAAAAAGTCTTTTATTCAATCGAAAGTCACAAAATGAAGGATATGACTGGCTTCTCTCCTGTATAACCTCTTCAGACCTAAAAACAGCAGTGAGCTTCTAACTTCTAATTGAAGCTGTGTGTGTGACCTTCTAACTGAACTACTTTGTTTAATATCATTACAAGTGAAGTTAGGCTTTGCTTTCGGCTTCTGGACTCAATTTAAAAAAGACAGAGGAAAAAAAAAAAAAAGAGTGCTCGTGTTAGCCAGCAGCCACACTGAAGTGTGTGTGTGTGTGTGGGGCAAGCAAGAGAGAGAGCGGCGTTACCCTCTAATGTTCTAACGCTGGGTTTTACAGGCAGCTTTTTTCCAACTGCAACTCCGCCATTGCTCTGCAAAGGTTAACTCTGAGTCAACTTTGGAGAACAGGCAGGGGGATCTTCTATGCTAATTTCAGGTCAATCTAATTAATATTGATTGATTGTTGACAGCAGAGTGAAACAAATATGAAAAACTGACAGGGCCAATGTCTTGACAGGCTAATGAAAATAAAACTGTGAGGCCCTCTGAGCATCAAAGCTAAACACGTCCTCCGCTTACTGTTACCACCTGCAGGCATTATTCCTGTCACTTACATTTTGAGGGAATTGATTTTATGATCCTGTAAATACGCCCTCAGGACTCGGACTGAACTCCGTGTCTTTTAGTTTCATTGCCACAGTGGACAAAAGATAATGATCTAATGGCAGACGTCGCAGATCTTCATCCCCATCAAATTGTGATCAATTGTTTTCTGACCCTGAACCATTTTTACAGATCCCTTGCTTAAAACCCCCGAAACCTCACTCATTATGAAGTCAGACTGTGCAGCCAAACTTTGTTTAAACACACACTTTATTTTAAAAATAGCTCCGCCTTGACAAACTATTCTTAAATTATTACTACTTAATTATCCAATGATCGTATGTGTAAATCCATTACAGAGGGCATTTTCAGCATAATGAGTACTTTTTATAGTTTATATTTTAAGAACATTTTGCTGATAATACCTTTTGTACTGTCACATGAGTAAGATATAGAATGCAGGACCCCTGAGTTTAAAATATGTGCAAGGGTGGGGTTTATTGATTATGAAATCAACTTTTCACCTGTAAGAGAAAGAATGTGTTGTATTGTCTTTCTTTAACTAAATAATCTGAATACTTCAATATGTACAATGGGTATAAAATGATGCAAGACACTGAATATCACCCAGTGTATACACCACATAGCTTCAGTGAAGAGCTGTGACTTATGCAGGGTGTATCTATGATACTGTCAGACAGGATGGAATAACTGGATTTTAACATCCTTAAAGCTAATCAATGAAAGAAGCTAACTAATTAAAAGGAGCAAAAACGTGATCCCCTTGATGTACAATAAGATATAAAGAGACATTTTAGATTTAGTTTTCTGCTGATTTAAATGTAAATGTAAATTAACTCTAAATTGCAAGACTTTACTGTACGTGTTTAGCTAATCATTCCCTGACACACAAAGTTAACTAAGTCCAGTGAGAGAACCCCTGTTGTAGATGTGCTATCAATGCAGTTGTTTCATTAGTTTGATTTATTCTACCTACGCACTGATCATAAATAAATAAACCAAAATTAGTATTGGCTTATGTTGCTTTAACAGTAAGATCATACCAATCTCGCAGCGGTAAATGTATCTGTTTAGTTCCGCAATCAATGGCCGCGGTCGATCAGCATCCTCTTGATACATTTGAGCCATAATATCTTGAGGCCATGGGAGCATTGTCTGCTGCAACATAAAAGCAATATTGATTAAGGTTACATCATCTATTGGATTACATATTAAACACTTTCACAGATGTAATTGTGTCCACTTTTGAGGTCATCCTATACATATTTATACATACTATTCCTGGTTTATGCGGGGGGGTTTTTTCACGCAAATGTCTATCGTAGGCATGAGGCTGCTTTGATTGTGTTTAATAAAGGATGTGAGGGGATGGGAGAGACATGTCATGTGGGCGCCTGTCTTTATCTTCTACCCCGCTGGGGCTCATTAGTGCCGCGTTCTATTTACCTCGCAACTCGGTTTTAACGAGGTCAAAGTCGTAAACACGCCCCCTGACCTCGGATTTATGAGCTCGGAACTCGTACAACCTTGCAGTAGCCCGAGCTCAAAATCCAGCATGGCTGCCCCCTGTATCAACAGTTGTGAAAAGCTGCAGTAACATAAAGTTTTGAGCACTTCTGTCTTATTTGTGTCACTAAATCAGTCGTTCACACAGGCATGTTCAACTTCTATCTGTGGACATGTTGTTACGCTGTTTGCATGCACAAAAAACGACGTAATGCGTTGTTATCAACTGATATTGCTAACAATAGCTAACCGGGCTAGAGCTAATGAAAACAATGAAAATCCGACTTTTAAATAGAACGCATTCAACTCGGGTATGACGTCATTCCTTCCTTCCTTCTACCTTCTGAGTTCCAAGGTAAATAGAACGCGGCATAGCTCAGCCTGTTTACAAAGAGAGGGAGACCTCCTGGGGCTAATAACCACACAGGCTACAACATCGTTACAGATGCTCACTGCATTGAAGTAGTCCTCGCTACACTCTTCGACGCCTCCATTCTTCGAAGCTCTATATACTCTCATACAGTGTCTCCTCTACACATACACATATGTTGATATAGTCTAGTCTATATTCTTAATCCTGCCTTAAATCCTTTGAGATAGTTTTAATTAATGTCTGTGTGTGAAGACAAGCTTGTTAACATGGAATTATTTACTAATTAATACGTTAAATAGCTTAACAGATTACTTTTTTTAACCACGCTAGCAACATGGCTCTAGGGATGGCAACGTCCGTCGGTCGGGGGATCCACGACTTTGGTCCAGAATGAAATTTCTCAACAACATATAGATGGATTGCCATGAAATGTTGTTCAGACATTCATGGTGCCCAGACGATGTGCTCTAATAACTTTGGTAATTCTCTGACTTTTCTTCTAGCGCCACCAGTAGGTTGACATTTGGGTACACACAGACAAACAGCTATTGGGTGGATTGTAGTACAATTTGGTACAGACATTCATGTCCCACTCAGGATGAATTGTAAAAAAAACAAAACTGTATGCTTTAGAAAGTTGAGTGTCCACCCTTTGTGGGCTTATATCAGAGTACAGACAATTGCTCATACTGCTTTTATTTTGTTAAAACTATTTATCTTTCTGTGGTTCTCTGTCTCTTGTGTGTTTCCTCATCTCCTCTCTGCTTTTGTCCACTCATCCCATTCCCATTTTTATTTTGCCTTCCTTGCCTACCTTTCTGTCCACCCACCTTTTCTTTTATAGATCTAAGTTTTCAGACAGCAGCTCGCATTCTTGCTGCTCCCGCTGTTGAAGCCCTCACTGTTATGAAAGACCTAAGTCAGAACTTCCCCACCAAAGCCAGGTACACACACACACACACACACACACACACACACACACACACACACACACAGTATCTACAGTAAAAAGTTTTAGTTAAGTTACTGAAGTCTGCAGTTTTACAGTTCAGTCTGCCCTTTTCCCCTCACAGGTCCATCACTAAAACAGTGGTCAACTCTGAGATCCGCAAAGAAATCGGCGAGAACCAAAAGGTACACTTTTTGTTGAATGTTCGTAGTTTTTCATCTATCAATCTTCTTAAACTTTCTATTATTATTTAATACAACTAAAACTCCCAACAGATTATGATAATGGGATGAGCCTGGCTTTATTCCATATTTTTCTTATTTCCAATTACTCATATGAAGAGACAAAAAAAATTACAGTATTTCCTAAACACTTGGGCACTGTAGTTTTTATCACTTAAACAGGAGAAAATAGTGCACTTATCGGAAACTATTTTTAATTGTGGATTTATACACATTTGGTGCTCTAGTGAGTATTCACAGCAGGACAGTGTATGTGGGGTTGACGTGTAATAAACGTGTGTGTGTGTATGTGCGTGCGTGCGTGCGCGCGCGTGCTCATGCGTGCATGGTAATGATGGAACATGTCATGCGGTGCAACAGTGTGGCTCATTGATGTGTTTTTAATAGGAAAACAATGGAGCTCTGTGACGCAGAGGAATAAAATATTTTAGGCTTTGGCTACACAGACACCACTTTAACGTTAATATGATCAATAAAATGTTGGTTTGACTTTTCGTGGAATGTGTTGACAATGACACAAATCTAGATAAAGTGAATGGAAATGGAAATTAGCATTTTTTTTTTTTTCTCTCCTGATTTTCTGTAAATTTGTTTAAAATTGACGCTACATTTCAATGGAAACCTGGCTAGTGACTCGATGTCTTCATCCTCTTTCATTCCTCTGTCTTATGTCTTTATCTTTATCCAGCATGCTGGTACTTTTCCCTTCCTGCTGACCGTGTTGTCCAGTGGTCAGGGATAATTTAGGTTTAGTTGTTTACCAATCTAATCCAATAAAGGAGAAAAACCTTAGATAACATTATTGCATACAGCCATAACCACAACCCCTCCGCCTCTTAGCCGTCTTTAGGGAAATATCTCAAAATGAGAACGGCCCTTTCTGTTTTCTTTTTGTTCCTCACACCTTTTTTATAATGTGATAATTTGTAAACAACATCTGACTTGAAAAGCATTCAATATATGACAGTGTGTTTGGCTTTGCCCTGCTAATGGAACAAGTAATCACACCTTTTTCTTGTCAAAAACTTTCACACCCCCCCTTCCTCAAGCTGTGCTCACATTATCTTGGTGTGCAGACCAGAGTTTGGATGGGTGGGGGCTGAACAGCAAACAAACGTCTTAATTACTAAATCGGTGATTCATACGGCAGGCGCACTGAGTCCTGCAGCGAGAAATGATTATTGATTGAAGTAGTTTGGACACATGCACGCATACATTTCTCTCTCTCTCTCTCTCTCTCTCTCCCTCCCTCCCTCCCTCTCTCTAGGATGAAAAATATTTGTGTTAATCATGTCTTGTTGTAATTGCAGTGTCTGGAGTATGATTAATCTGACGTCTTTGTCTTTCTGTAATGAGATTTGACTGCGCCAGAACGTCTTTGAGCGTTCCTTTTGCATATGCAGCCGCACAAACACTCACACAACTTCTCACGAGCGTGTACACACCCTTTCTCCAATAATTAGATTTGTTGAGTGTGGGGTTTGATTGCTCTAAACAGACTGACTTTAAACAGAGCTGTCAGTGCTTGTTTGGAGCTGTAGGCGTTCCTTGTTACGGCTTTGTGGTGACTGTTGCTTCTAGTTTTACGTTATAATTGACTACGCGACAGCCTGCTTTGACGTTTGCCTGCTACGCAGCGTGGGGATCTGCTCAGCTGGAGTTGAATGGGGAGTTTTAGGGTTTGATGTGAACAGGATGTTTAGTCTTGTTGACGTCTCTGTCTCTGTAGTTTTTCAAAGGAACTCTGGGCCTGCAGCCTGGGGATTCAGCCCTGTTCATCAATGGGCTGCATATAGATCTGGACACACAAGACATCTTCAGGTACACACACACACACACACACACACACACACACACACTGTCATATAGTAATGTACAGTATATTATCATTTAGCTGTGTAACATCTCTTTTGAGATTTCCAATTTCCAAACTCATTTCAGAGTACAGACAAATGCTCCTAATTAGGGCTGTCAGCGTTAACGCGTTAACCGTGATGCGATTAAGGGCCGACGCAACGCGATAAATGTTTTTAATCGCATGCCGGCATTTATTAATTTATTTTACACTTCACTCGGCTTTGCGTCGTGCCTAACAGGCTACTATTTTGACCCTTTGCAGCACCGTTCCTTATCATCAAGCTGCCACTTCCTCGTAACACATCCTTCTACTGCAGGCTTACATTTTCTTTGCATGATGGAGAAACACAGCAGCAATAACTCTGAATGGAGCTTTTTATTTTCCAAAACTCCCAGACGGCTCGTAGACAAGTCGAAAGCCATATGCACATTGTGTAAAGCCGAATTAAAATATCACCGAAGTACGAGCTACCACCTACGGAGCTAAGCATAGTAGTACAGTTAACGTGATGCTACCCACTAGCGGGCTAAACGGGTGGCAACTAACTACAGGCCTGTCAGCATCGTAGAGGACTCGGGTCTTAAAGACTTACTACGGTTGACCTGTCTTGTTGCCGTCGAGGGAGACAGTAGTTTCACCATACACATACCACGCGGAGAAAGCAGCCACACTGGAACTGCTGCAAGGTGCTGCAAACGCTGTCTCATTAACCGGTGATCACTGGACATCAGTGAGTAATCAACATTATTTAGGAGTTACTAAACACTATATTGACTCTAGTAAGGATAGGGATTTTTAGTTTTTTAGTTAGGTACTTGGAGAAATTGTGCAATAATGACAGATTCACACATTTTTCTTTTGTTTACAGTAAATAAATAATTACAAATCTTAAAATCAAGTTCATAAAGTAACTTTCTTTGCATTCATTTGATTCCCAATCAAGATACACTGGTAACAATTGCTGTAATTGCAATTCTGAAATGCAAAATAACAGAATTTTAATCATGTGATTAAAATATGCGATTAATCGCGATTAACTATAGAAATTCAGTGATTAATCGCGATTTAAAAAAATGTAATTGTTTGACAGCCCTACTCCTAATGCTTTTATTTTGTTCAAACTATTTCATTTTCTGTCTCGTGTGTTTCCTCCTCTCCTTTCTGCTTTTGTCCACTCGTCTCATTCTCATTTCTTTTGCCCTCCTTGCCTAGTTTTCCAGACATTATTTCATCAACTTTTTGCAACTTATGAAATCCAACATGTATATGCAGTCACATTTAAAATGTGTAACATTCTCATGCTGATGTACTCACTACTGTATATCCTGTTAGAATTTAATTATTATATTAAACACACATGCATGCAACGCACACACCAACTGTAGATTGCCACACTCTGACTCCTGTTCCCTACAGTGTGTTTGAGGTGCTGCGCAGTGAGGCCAGGGTGATGGAGGGTCTGCGCTCCCTGCACATCGACACGCTCTACATCCACGACATCCTGAAGCTTAACGTGCAGCCCTCTGAGTCTGACTATGCTGTCGACATCCGCAACTCCGCCATCAGCGTAAGAAAATCACGTAACCAAAATCCCAAAAATTAGCACCCTTCATTAAGCCCTGGTGCTGGGAACAAAAAATGCAAACACAGTTGTGTTTTACTGTGCCAGTTCTTGTTCCCACATGTCCTGGAAAACCTGGAGGAGCTAGAATTCCAATACAGCCTTTTAGGACATTTAAATTTTTACTAATGTAAAAGTACAAAAGTATTAGCATCAAAATATACCTAAAGTACTAAACGTAAAAGTACTCATGCAGAATTACCCATTTCAGAATAATATACACTGTGTTCTATAATTGAATTATAATTATGTTACCTTAAAATTGTGCTTCAGTACTGTACTTCAATAAACATACATAGCACTGGATAATCAGCTCATTGTTAGTCATTTATGAGGCCAAAATACCAAATATTCTCTGCAGTCTGTATGCTCCTATCAAACTATTTCCTCCTCGATTGTTTTTTGTTTTAGTGGATTAACAACTTGGAGACAGACCACCGGTACAGCTCGTGGCCTTACAACGTGCAGGAGCTGCTCAGACCGACCTTCCCCGGAGTCATCAGGCAGATCCGCAAGAACTTCCACAATCTGGTTCGTTCCTACCTGATTAATCAACCCTTTGTAAATCCAGATGGATCTGAATCCTTGTGAAAAAAACAAACATTTGTGTGCATTTTGCAGGTGATCATTCTGGAGCCTACTCAGGAGAATGCTGCTGAGCTGCTGAGTGTTGCAGAGATGTTTTACGCTAACAACATCCCACTCAGGTGCGTTGGTGTCATCAGGGATGTGGTGGACTGTAAACTCGTCAGAACCATCAGGAGAATAAACAAGGATATTTAGGTTTAGATTCCTTACACATTGACATTATATGTATTTTCTTCAGGATAAGGATATTATCACTCCACATTACTGCAACAACAACAACAAAAAACAGAAAAATTTGGGACGTGTAGTTAAAATCCATTTTAATTTAGGAGTTTTGTCAGGCAGGTTTGGAGAGACCTTTGATGCCTCCCTGCATGGGGCATCTTGGGATGGTTAGTTTGTTTGAATACGCACGCACTCTGCATTTCAACTATCCAATATACACATGAGACTCTGTTTTAAAGAAGTTTATTTGGTGTGTGTTTTAGGATAGGGCTGGTGTTTGTGGTGTCAGATGAAGATGACATAGACGGTATGCAGGATGCAGGTGTGGCGCTGGTCCGAGCCTACAACTACATCAGCGACGAGGTGGACAGTCAGAGTGCATTTGAAGCCGTCATCTCGGTGAGTCGACCTTTCAAAACCACTGATGGTTCTAATTAAAACGCCTAGGTTTGACACCAGAGACTCTAAAAAAAAATGGTAAAGTTGTGATCATTTTGTCTAGCTAATAACTGTTCTCCCCGTCACCTTTTCCTTCCCTTCCCATTTTTTTTTATTACCTACTAGATGTTCAACCGGGTGCCTATCGGTGGGAAGTTGAGTGTTGGGGACGTGGTGAAAGTGCTGGAGAAGAGGTTCCCCTATGTGGAGGTCAGCAGCGTCCTGGGAGCCGACTCCAACTACGATAGCAACAGGAAGGTGCGTGGGGCTGAATGTCATGTCACAGTCACTGCTGAATGCTACTATCATTTTGCTGGTTTTACAGTATCAGCCCAAACCAACGTGGTTACCTTTTTATTAGTAATAGTTTTATACTGGGGTTGAAGTAAGGTATTTATATAGGAAAAGGCATACACACGGGCAACTTTGGGAAATGCATTTATTTGCTTTCTTGCCAAGAGTTAGATGATTAGTTTGACACCACTCTCTTGACTGTATGCAGAAGGTGGCAGGTAAGGTGACAAGGGGTAAAACTAAAATCTAAAATTTACAAATGTGGTTCCGTTTTTGTTTGTGTACAGATTATTGAAGCAAAATATAATGTATTAATTAGTGAGCTTTAGAGGTATCAATCTTGTCCCCTGATTCTACGCAACAGAGGGAAAAACATGTCCAAAATGTCAAACTGTTCCTTTTAAAATGAGAGCAATAGATAGTTAAACAAGGAATGGCATTTTTTTATTACAGGCAACAGCGAGCAAGTACGTTTTAAGTTAAGTCGGACAGCGCCTTACAGGTGTAATGTTTTTGAACTCTAGGAACATTTAACATAAGTTGTAGCTGCCTAAAAATGTTGCAATAGTCCATAGAAATAGAATGAACATTTTATAACTATGCAATAGCCAAACCTGCCTTAGATAAAAGCATGGCTCAGATTTTCCTACTCCAATTTGTGTTATTAAGGGCGCAAATGAAAACACCACCTTGTATCTCGTCTTTCAGGAAGGACGGGCGTACTATCAGCAGACAGGGGTTGGCCCGCTGCCTGTGGTCATGTACAACGGCATACCTTACCAGCGTGAACAGCTGGACCCGGACGAACTGGAGACAGTCACCATGCAGAAGATTCTGGAGACAACCTCCTTCTACCAGAGAGCCGTCTACCTGGTCAGTTCGAGCGCACACACACTTTGATATACAGTGATGCCAGTGACGTTTCATTATTACGTCACGATTTAACACTATTGTTTTATTAAGGTTTAATTAAAAATGAAAGATGTGTATTTGATAGCTAACGTTATATTCATCTTCAGCACAAAATCAATTTTCACTGCAGTTGAGTCAAAATCACAAAATAACTACTGACTGCATCAATGTCTGCGCAGACACGAGTACACCTTATTGATGAGTATTTGATATGCTTTGCATAAATGCTGTAATGCATCGAGTTATTTCCACAAACTCCAGATGAGCTCTTATGTACATACAGTCTGTAAAGATTAGATATTCCAATTGTTTAATCTCATTAAAAAAGACTTAAAGGAACAAGTTAAATATTCACTGATAGTAAGCTGACACAGTGATAATACCAGTGGGTGTGTTTTTGTTGTGCTGTTTTGTCCTTTTTTTTTTTTTTTATTGATGCAAAATAGAGTTTAATTGAAAGAAAAATAAATTACAGAGCTCCAGATGATTTTTTTGGGACGAGTTCATTTTTACAAGTACACTGTCTTTATAGTGGGTAATCATTTTTCTGTTTCTAGATCCTTGTGAGCACGCCATCTGCCATGCTTTCCTGTTTTAATGTCGTTCCAGCAGTCTGAAGAGAGAAATGTTTTTCAAAGGCCTTTGTTTTGTAAGGTCTTTAAGCACCATTACATCAGCACTGTCAATTTCAGTTACTACTGAAGTTCTAGTGGAGAACATGGTGTAAGTCATCACTCTTGTTTTCTCCTTTTTAATGTTTAATCCCAACTTGTTGGAGGAAAACAGTCGATACACAAGCGTCAGTAACTGCAGTGGAAAAGCTAAGTCTTAAGATGGCTGTCTTAACTGTGACTATGAAATTCACGCAGACCGGTACATCCTGCATCACTTTTGGGTCTGCAGTGAACAGTGAAGAATGTCCTCTGTGAATGATTCCTTTAACGTTCTGAGTCTGTGCTCATATGGCTCGCAGGGGGAGCTGGCCACAGATCATGATGTTGTGGACTTCATCATGAATCAGCCCAATGTTGTTCCTCGCATAAACCCCAGAGTGCTGTCCACCAGCAGAACATACCTGGATCTGTCTGATACCAGTGAGTACACATTAGGAAGATAAACAGTTCCTCAATCACTTCTCATGCTTTTACCTGATTAGCTGTGTGGAGGAGGATAACGTTTGACTAATGTTGAAAAGCTGTTATTTTTACCTAATGGTCCGATATTGAAGCCTGGCACCTTCAAGACTTAACAGTAGACCAGAAACCGACATGCTGAAGTTTTTGGTTTGGTTTATTTATGGATATAGAAAGACAAAAGGATCCAAGGGATAACATGTAAAAGCGATGAACACTTTTTCCAGGGAAACTGTTGTGCTGCACTTGCAGTACAGAGTAAATAATAGCAAAATATAAAATATCAGTAGGTGTAAGTATACAAAAATCAATATACAGCTATTCAAAATCAAAAATATACACAATATAAATGGCAGCAGAACAACATTTAATGAAACATTTTTAAGTTTTTTTCACAACTCCTGCTGTAGGCTCGGCCAACGTACGATATAAATCTGAATACAGATGTTTTTGTGACATAAAAAGATAGTAGCTTTGCGTTTCACTCCTAGTACACATTCACACATCTTGAGAGTCAAAAAAAATATAATCTTTGGCATTTGCTACATGAGCTACAGTTCACTCCATTTTCTTCTCTTCTTGCAGACAACTTCTTTGTAGATGATTACGCTCGCTTCTTGACTCTCGACACCAAAGAGAAGAGCACCGCTGTGGCCAACAGCATGAACTACATGACTAAGAAAGGTAAGGGTGTGCAAGACGGTCTCATATGATGGCTGGTCCAATAACAAAATGAACTGAATGGAAGAGAATGCTTGTGGAGTTGGTTTTGTTGTTTCTAGTGAAGATAATTTAGTCACCTTCAAGCCTAAAATCTCTCTATATGTATTCTCCTTCTGTCCTCTCCTCCTCCTATTCATGTGATTTTAAAATTCCCCTGCATCAGGGATGACCACCACCAACAGGCATGGTAATCACCCTTTTTCCTCCGCATTATTCCCTCCTCTTCTCACTTGCTCATTTTTTTCTGTTTTCCTGTGATCTACATTGCTGGCGGTGTTTAGATGTGTTTGTGAATCCACCACCTCTCTTCCATCTGTGTTTCATTTCTCAGAGGAAACAAAGCACCATTTACGCATGTGATTATTGTGTATCAAAGTCTGAAGTACTAATGTGTTGACATAACTGCTCACTAAGTTCTAACATGTTTTTTTTTTCCATCTTTAGGCCCCGATCAGACAGAGTAGAAAAGAACTTTAATTCAAAGTGGAAATAAACGCCCAACGTCATTTAACTTCACAGGAAAATAACGGTTGGCTGAGGACGGCTGATTCGATGCTTGCCTAGCAAGAAAACCAAAAGATGCGACTGGTCTGATCAGGGTCTCCAACAAGAAAGACAGTGCACCTCGCTTTTTGCAACCTACAAACCCGTTTTGTCTAATCACGGCCTTAGGAGAGCATGTGTCATTTGTTACAGCTGCATGGAGAATGACATGAGATGATTTTTCAAGTAGATACCACCCAGAATATATATACTTTTTCATGTTTTTTTTTCTTGCAGCCCAGTATGCTACCCACATAGATTTTTGCCCAATTTACCAAACTTTCATCTTCACCGAAAACAAAATGGCTCCTTTGCCCCATATGTTGACCTGTGTCGCGTCACCTCATTTACTTATTTTGACAGTCCCTGTTTCTTCCTTTGTGGTTGTCAGATGATGGCTTCATCCGTCCTGTGACCTTCTGGGTGGTTGGAGACTTTGACAAGCCCTCGGGACGTCAGCTTCTTTATGACGCCATCAGACACATGGTACAAAATCTTTTTATTCCATCTCTTTGGGCTGGATCTTGATTCAATAGTGTTGTTTTATAGCATTTTATATCATGATGATATGAACACATTTTCTATAAAACATACTGTGCTTGTCCAAATTAATTATTTCAAGCAAATTGTATTTACAAACTAAAAAAAGAGTCCTTTAAAAAAATAGTTATATTATGGGAAATACGCATACAGTATTTAATTCTTGATAATGACAAAGACTAGAAACAGTGGAGACACCTAGTCTGGCTCTGTCCAAAGGCAACAAAATCCGCCTACCGACACCTCTAAAGCTCACTAATTAACATGTAGGACCCTATTTTAATGATCTAAGCGCATGGCTTGAAGCGCCTGGCGCAGGTGCGTTTAGGGCGTGTCCAAATCCACTTTTGCTAGTTTGACGGCGGAAAAAAGGGTCCGTGCGCCGGGCGCATGGTTCAAAAGGGTTGTACTTAGTGTCGTCATTAATCATAGGTGTGTTTTGGGCGTAACATGCAATAAACCAATCAGAGTGTCATCTCCCATTCCCTTTAAAAGCCAGGCGCGTTTGTACCTTGGCGCTTTGCTATTATGATGGCGGATTTGCACCGTAATATTTTTATTTGTAATCTTTTGCATGTTTGTGTGCTGCTGCGCTTCCCTGTGTGTGTGTGTGTGTGTGTAACAAGCATGGTGTGCACGCGCTGTGCACGAGCCTAGGCGCATTTTACTAATTTGCTGTTAAAATAACAATGAAATGCTGCGCTATTGACTTTAGACCAGGTTTTTGTTGGTCAATGGCGCGATCACTTCCTGCTGCCTCAAGATAGCAACACGCCAAGAATGCACCTGAACACACCTCCCTGTGAGACCTGCACGCCCATGGGCGCACAGATGGGCGCAGGTGCATTTGCTATTTCAACGGCGTGGGCGCTGGACGGGAAATTGACAACTGCGTCGGTCTTAAACCAGCGAAGACACTTGCGTCAGGCTTTGCGTTGCGCCGGGTGCAAGAATGGGCCCATAATGTCTCTCTTGTTTAACTGGAAAGTAAAAATGTCAAGTTGTGCTTCCTGGAGTCTCCAACCTCACTGTGACGACTAGACTCCAGTAAGTTACTGCAACGTGCCAGGACGACAAGCTCATAAGCTGTTTCCAGTCTTTGTGCTAAGCTAAGCCAAACTAGCTTCTGGATGTATCTTCATATTTATCTTAGAGATCTGATAGTGGTATCAACTTCTCATCTAACTCTTAGCAAGAAAACAAATATTTCCTGAAAATGTTGAGCGATTCCTATATTTTTAAGTTCTTGTTTACACGTGAAGAGTTTTGTTTAATGTAACCCTAAGAAATGAAACACAGTTCATTAATCATTTATTTGACTATTTTCTATGGGACTTGCATACATTTTCCTTAACATTGATGAAGGAAAATGTTCTTATTCGTATTGTGGTATTGATTTTACAGATTTGATCTACTATCTTGTAGACTGTAGAGTAAAAGTTTCTATGTCTATGACTTTATTAAGAAAGGACCAGAATATCTCAAAGTGAGATTCTAATGTGGCATCATGTGTTCATTTTATTTATATTTTAATTAATTCATTAATTTAATTAATATGTGTTTGGAAATATCAGCTGTTTTGTTATTCTGCTCTTAAAGCCGTGACAAATCCTTCAACACTCACTTGCTCCACAACAGAAAACCAGCAACAATGTCCGACTGGGGATGATCAACAACCCGTCCGCCGCTCCGTCCGCTGAGACGAGCCGCCTGGCCAGAGCCATCTGGGCCGCCATGCAGACGCAATTTGCCAACAACGCCAAGAACTTCATCACCAAGTTGGCTAAAGAAGAGACCGCCGCGGCCCTGGAGACGGGAGTCGACATCGGGGAGTTCGCTGTCGGGGTGAGGGGGGACGGACGGGTTCACTCATCATTGTTCAAAATGATTGTTTCCGCCTGTTGTTGAAACATTTAACCCTATTTTACTCCTAATGTTCCCTTTTATCAGCTGCCTACAAGTTATCTATTTTTCCTTCAGGGAATGGATGTGTCATTGTTCAAGGATGCGTACGAGGGTCCCAAATTTGACTTCCTGTTCTCCCACGCTGCCTACTGCCGAGACGTGCTAAAACTAAAGAAAGGACAAAATGCCGTTATCAGCAACGGAAGAGTGAGTCACAATCTCGTTTCTTGTTGTTTTAAGAACCTGCACTGAAAATACAGATACATCATGAACAAATATAGTTTGTATTTATGGATAAAATCTACCATTTTACCACAGCTACTGTAGCTATTCAATCAATACTCTCTTTCTTGTTTACAGATCATAGGTCCTCTGGAGGAGGAGGAGGTGTTTAACCAGGATGACTTCCTGCTTTTGGAGAGCATCATCCTGAAAACGTCCGGAGAACGAATCAAAAGCAAAGTCCAACAGTTTGGGATTGAGGAGGACAGGTATTTTATTTCCCTTCATCGCATCTGTACACTTTCACAAGGTTAAAATCTTTTGTAGATTCTGTAAAATAAAATGCAGGATTTCTCTCAGGGCCAGCGATCTTGTGATGAAGGTGGACGCTCTGCTCTCCTCTCAGCCCAAAGGAGAGGCCCGGGTAGAATATGACTTTGCAGATGACCGCTACAGGTAAAGTTGTAATACAAGCACATCATTTATACAAGCAAGCCTCCTTTACTCTGGGAGGGGAGACCCTCTCTAGCTTTCCTCTAGGGTTTTGCAATGTATGTCGTTGTATTTTTTTTAATTTTTGGGTTCAATAAAATATTGGACCGTCTTCACCAAATACTGTATCAAAAGTTACCTTCAAACTTAATGTAAATACAGAATACATTTTGTGTGTGTTCAACCCAGCAACAGCCTTGAAAATCTTGTTTGTGTTTACTTCGCTTCATCATTGATTTGCTGATTTTTGGCAGTGCTGTGAAGATCCGCCCGAAGGAGGGAGACGTGTACTTCAATGTTGTTGCCGTGGTGGATCCTGTAACCAGGGACGCACAGAAACTAGCTCCTCTCCTGTTGGTGGGTTGAAGGCCGTCCGTCGTTGGATTTGGTCTTTCTTACTGATTCGTCCAGTTGATTTATGTGGCCTCACTTTGAGCCTGTCCACGTTTTATTTCTAACCTGTCTTTCCCTCCCCCTCTCCACCTGCAGGTTCTGAAGCAGCTGGTAAACGTTAACTTACGGGTCTTCATGAACTGCCAATCCAAACTGTCAGAAATACCTCTCAAGAGGTGAGGACTGTTTCTGAAGCTTACATCCTAGCTATATCAGTGTCAGTATATGTCCAATACCCTGGTGTTTCTGCTTTCTCTCGCTAGATGTTTACCTTTTACCCTCAGAATGTGCTTATTGATATTTTACTTTAAATTAGGCACTGGATCCTTAAATATAATACTGTATAGCTCTGTGCCAGCATTAGGATTCCAATTACGATTTGGTCCAACCATACTACAGATCTTTAAGCATCACTGTATGCGTACGGCCTCAGTTCTTTTTGGAAAAGCCAGAAATGTAAAATTTAGATTTGAAAAATATAATTGACAGGGCACACTCTCTAATTTAAACATGTTTTTTTTCTGACTTATAGGACTGCATAATTAGAAGGTTTTTCTTTTGCTTAATTTTCATTTTTCTATTCACTCCCTATTACCACAAGCATTCAGTGTCGCATGAAGACCTTGTTAGCATTAAACTGTGCGGATTATTGTCCTCTTTCAGCAGGAAACAGGATCAGTTTAAAACCATTTAAATCCAGTTCGCAAAATATTTCCAGGGCTTTCAAGCACTTCATACAATTTGCTCAGTTGTTGGATTTGAAATACTTAAATGTTTATGTGCAAATGTTTTATGAGGAAGAAAAATGCACAGGACACTTTTGTTAGACCTCAAGGATACACACACTGTGTTTTATACTGAGTGTGAACATAACTTTTCTTTGTTTACAAGAAAACTCCACAGGGCACCTTTTAACGTTGATGCCTTAACATTTAAGCCAGTCTGTTGATGTTTTTTGTTTTTTTTTACAAAATCTGATATTTTTCAGTTTCTTTATGTTTGCTGTTTTAGCTAAAGGCATGCAGAAATTGCAGATTATGGTATGATGACTCCTCCACTTGTTACAAGAGTCCCTGTGTTTTCTTCCAGTTTTTACCGTCATGTGTTGGAGCCGGAGGTGGCGTTCCAAGCTGATGGTAGTTTCTCTCCCGGCCCCATGGCCAGGTTCCTGGACATGCCTCAGTCTCCCCTCTTCACCCTGAACCTCAACACTCCTGAGAGCTGGATGGTGGAGTCTGTGCACACCCGCTACGATCTGGACAACATCTACCTGGAGGAGGTAAAGCAATATGTCTGTCTGGGTTCGATCAGGATCTATAGTTGTGAAATAAGTGTTTACATTTAAATGAAGTGTTTCTCTGAAGTCTCTAAAGTCCGAAGTTATCACCCCACTTTATCCTGCTCTCTGAATGAATGTTTTAATACTGGTCCAATGGTTTGGGTTGTAATGTGTGTCATCAGTCAGTGTTTAAATGCTGCCTGTCCCCCTTAGACTCAAACCAAACTGATATTGCACTATTTAAATGTCAGATGATTCAATTTACTGGATCTGTTTTTCATTTATTAGTCTAAGGGACTGTACAAAGGATTTTTTTTATGTTTCAGATATTAAGGTTTAAATTGTGGTACACGATTAAACAAGATGTACCAATTAAACACTGTTATACTACTTTGTATGTTGAGGGCCTTGCCTTTTTATAAGGTGAGATACATAAAGTTCAGCACCCCAATAATTGTTGTATTTTCCCTCTAATTATAATCCTATTTAATTGTTTTTATTACTTGTTAAACTTTCTTTTATAATGTTGGCCCCTGTTGCACCCTCACATATTTCTTCCATTTTTGCTTATGTGCTGAGGATTTTTCTTTCTCTTCTTGAAGACCTTGGGTTTATTTGGGAAGCATTACTAATGTGTGTGTTTGTAAATCCCCTGGCCTCTGTTATTGGGCTGCACAAAATGAACTTTATTTGTTTGGACTCCTGTGTCTGCAGGTGGAGAACATTGTAGCAGCAGAGTACGAGTTGGAGCACCTTTTGTTGGAAGGCCATTGTTTTGACGTCAGTTCAGGCCAGCCGCCCCGTGGCCTCCAGTTCACCCTGGGAACTGCCTCCGAGCCCGTCATTATGGATACAATCGTCATGGCAAACCTGGTGAGTTACCGATGAGCCTCAGAACACCTTAGAGCAGAAAGTTGCCATTTGGTATAGTTTGTTAATACTTTTTAATAGCTTTTTATGTCCCTTTATTAGTATACTCCCAAAAACTGTAAATCTCTTGTGTTCTGCTCTGTAGGGTTACTTTCAGCTGAAGGCAAACCCAGGCGCCTGGATCCTGAAGATGAGGAAAGGACGCTCGGATGACATCTACAAGATTTACAGGTAAGAACATGGAGAATTGGCCATATTAGTTTTAAAGTTAAGTCTCTTGGATCTACAAACTGGCTGTAAACTTTCAGTTTCTTAAATCTTTTTTTCTTCTGTTGCAGCCATGAAGGCACGGACTCTCCAGCAGAGTCTGATGACATTATAGTCGTGCTTAACAACTTCAAGAGCAGGATCATTAAAGTCAAGGTCAGTTTACCTGGGATGAAGTGATGACTGTCTGGCACAATAGGAAACGGTGTTAGAAATGTGCCCTTGCACTCCGTTAGATTTCATTTTTGTCCCCAAGTAAATAAAAACCAAATCGGTGGATAGTGGAGTAGCTACAATTTTAGATTTCTCAGTCTGACTGGGTTCTCATGAATTTAAATGAGTAGAAGAAACTGTTTTTTTTTTTTTTTTGAGTAATGCCGAACATATACACTGTATATATAATATACATTATACAGTATGTACATAAATTACATGGGTAAAATTATACATTTTATTGGGAAATTTACATATCATAGATGTGGCCACATGCAAACACAATACATTCCTAGAACGGCTCTAGGATATAGATGACTAAATCCGAATTAATTAAAATAAATAAGGAAATAAATATACAAGTAAAATACTCCAAATAAATTTTGAAAAAAATAAATTAATAGACAAAGGCACAAAGAAACACAATAAACTTAAATCCAAATATTTTTATCTTCAAACTCACTTCAATATTAACGGTTCCCCGTGGAGCTTTCTTGTGTTTACATTCGGTGTTACTCAGCAAAACGCATTGTGTCGTATTGTGCATTGATGTCTAAAAGTTTGAAACCTGCATTGTTTAAATGTGTGTTTTTCTAGCTTGCAGTCTTCTTTTTCCCTACTTTGGTTGCCACATCGGTGTGTTTCTTTGAACATTACAGCCACCAGTAAATCAATGGACTAGTGTAATAACAATTATAACTTAGCACAAAAACACTGCACAAAACTGACATCTTTTTTAATTTCAGCCTAGCATTTAGCAACATATTCTACTATATATATATATATCTATATATATATATAGATATATATATATATAGTATTATTTCAGTAGGTAGTAGTAAAGGTGGGAATTCTTGAGAAGTATGGCATTAGCAGTCAGAACAGCTGCCATATGTTGACATATATCAGCCAAATGCAAAATCAGGGACACACAGAAGGTCTTAACTGATTTCTAGATTCATTTCTAGATATTTTTTTGTGCATTTTATTTATTTACAGATTAGATGGGTTGGGTCCTCCATATAATCCAAGCTAGATAATATATTGATTTGCTATGTCAAATGGTTCGATAATATAATTTAATACAGGTTGTTCAACTAACAAAATTGCGTGTTGATCAGGTCCAGAAGAAACCAGACAAGTTCAATGAGGAGCTGCTGAGTGACGCGACCGAGGAAAACGACGCTGGCTTCTGGAAATCTCTGGCCAGGTACAGCTTTGATTCAAAATTAGCAGTGACAAAAAAACTATTACAAAAATGAGTCAATTAGTCAATCGACAGCATGAATCAATAACAATTTTAGTAAGGGTTTAAGTCGTTGATTTAAGTCGTAACTTTTTGATATTAATGAACGTCCGTTACATTTAAGCCATTGCGAGCCATTAAGATCTGTTTTACATCATTGAAAAGTGAACATCTTTGGATTTTGAACTGTTTTTCTGACAGTGTGAGAATTTACTCAAAACAGTAATTAATCAATAATGAACATAATTGAGGTGAGGTGCCTTAACAATAGTTTTGCACCGTCAGTACATTATGTGCAAAGATTTATTTATTTTAACCTGCAAGTACCTGGATGACAAACAAATGTGATTAATTTATTTTGTGTGTATTTTTCTTAATTTTAATTTGTAAACTTTTCAAAAAAACCTTTTTGTGCTTTTTCGTTTCAGAGGGTTCACAGGTGGAGGAAAGCCAGAGGAGCTAAAGCAGGAGAAGGACGACGTGATCAACATCTTCTCTGTGGCCTCGGGGCACCTGTATGAGCGCTTCCTCAGGTGAGCCTCAGAGATGTGACCAGGCAAAGAAAAAGGGGATTGTTTTATCATCGAAAAGCCTTAAAAAAACTAACATCCCTTTGTTCTCTCAGCCCTGTTGCCAATCTTTTCATTTTTCCTTCCCTCTCAGGATTATGATGCTGTCAGTTCTCAAAAACACCAAAACCCCCGTCAAGTTCTGGTTTCTCAAGAACTATCTGTCCCCAACGTTCAAGGTAGGATTTTTACTTTTGAAAAATCAGCTGGCATCTCAGCTTTTCTTCACTGTCCGTCAATAATGTGAGCTTCAAACACAAGTTCTGAAAACCAAGATGAATCATACAGCAGGGATGAGATTTTTACTCCTTACCTGTAGAATAAAATCTCCTGATGAATGAGAAGACTTGACAGTGCTTCTCTTGGCCCATTCATCATTATCAGTCCTGTTTTTATGACTGTTTTCACTCTGGTTTTAGTGAGTTAGTTAGTTAAGCCTCATTATCCTGTAATACGCTGTATTTTCTGACTTTTTTATTTGTTAAAGTCAAAGATAAGATTGTTGTTGTAACTTAGAATCACACTCAGCCCATTTCCATATTTAACTCCATAGTAGCTCCAGATATCATTGCTCATAATTGTTTATATATATATATGTATAGTATAGTAAGACTAAAGCCAGACTGAATTAAGTCTTGATTTAAGCTTTTAAGGTGGTTGTTGTTTTTCTGTGATCAGTCTTTTTAACTTCCCAGGTCACCTTAGAGTTCCCTGGATTTACTTCTGTATTTGTGGAACTGATTGAGCACCCAGCCTGTGCAGTCTTTTTACATAACAAAAAAATCTGAAGACATTTGAAACAAAAAGCCAGCAAAAATCAACACAATAGTGTCATTCTCAAAATGTTTTAAGGTTTTCATCAAATTGCCCATTTATCAATCAATGTCTTTTAGCCAGTTATGTATGACGCCATTGCCTCTCGTACTTCTTAGCACACGGTGACAGGCGTGTTTTGTGTGTGACCCTGTTGCAGGAGTTCATCCCCCACATGGCGAAGCAGTATGGTTTCCAGTATGAGCTGGTCCAGTACAAGTGGCCTCGCTGGTTACACCAACAGACCGAGAAGCAGAGGATCATCTGGGGCTACAAGATCCTGTTCCTGGACGTGCTGTTTCCTCTCGCTGTCGACAAGATCCTGTTCGTAGACGCTGACCAGGTTAGCTCACACATAGCTGTACAATCACTGTTATTCATCCTGCAACTATTTGTTCCTTTCTACTGTTCAGATCATAAGCTGATGATATAAAAGCAACTAGATGAATAAACTGATAGCTGACTCAGATACCTCTATGACAACAATGTCCATGGGGTATGATTTCCTTCGCTGGGACTTAAATCATTAAAAAGTTGATTTTTAAACAACTACAAACAATGTTATACTGTCTCATGCGTGCTCTAGAGCTTAAGCTATTAGTCAGTTGGTGGATCAACAAAATTGCAACAATTCTGATTCATTTTATGAGCAAAAAATGCCAAACATTCACTGGTATCAACTTCTCAAATGTAAATGTTTGGTGGTTTTGTTAGTGTTCTATAGTAGTAAATTGAATATATATTTCGACTTTGGAGTTTAGACGTCGTCTTGCCCTATTTTCTGAAATATGTATGGACAATCAAGAAACAGATTAACTGTTGATGACGAGAAGTGTCACCTGTATTGTTTACTCTCCTTCAGATTGTGCGAACAGACCTGAAGGAGCTGCGGGACTTTGACCTGGAGGGAGCTCCGTACGGTTATACTCCGTTCTGCGAGAGCCGGAAGGAGATGGATGGCTACCGCTTCTGGAAGTCCGGCTACTGGGCGAGCCACCTCGCCGGACGCAGATACCACATCAGGTATACACACTCGTCTTGTAGCAGTCGCCCTTAAACACACTCGCATACACAGACATGCTCTCACGCTCTTTCCCAATACATTTTTCATACTTTCCTGCATATTTCATGCGTTACCCTTGTTACCCTGCAGTGCCCTGTATGTGGTTGACCTGAAGAAGTTCAGGAAAATAGCTGCAGGAGACCGACTCAGAGGACAGTACCAGGGGCTCAGCCAGGACCCCAACAGCCTTTCCAACCTCGACCAGGTCTGTCTTTTCATTGTCTGTCCACATTTGCCTTTTTAATGTGCGTTTGGGATCTGATTCTAAAGACTGAGACAGTTTTTTAAAAGACCTATTTTGCTGCCAACCATTTTCCAAAGCATGTTTTTAGATGTCAGTTTCCATTAATTTTAGTGCTTTATGAAATTGGAAAACAGGGAAAACGTTCCCTGTTGTGTTCAAGGAAGCTCTGTAATCTGAGAGTTGGTTGTTAATCAGCAGACTTCTTATAATGTGAGAAAAGACTAATTTCACAATGTCAGTTTGCTAATTGTTTTCTTCTCTGCTCATGTTTTTATGACAACATACTGTGAAAGCAATGCTGTTCAGCAGCTGACTTTCACATCTTAGATTTTCTAATTTCCTTAAACTCATTAATAAGGAGAGCTTTCACCACAGTTACAAAACATAAGGGCAGCAGACTGAGAGTGGGGCATGTTAATTAAGCAGATGCTTTCTTCCGATGCTTGGCTGCGCATTATAGATCAACCTTTATATCATCATTTTTAACGGTTTGAAAAAGCTGACTTTAAAGAATCTAAAGCTTTAACGTTCTTTGTCCTGGTTTAATTTAACCAAAGAGGTAACCTTAACAACTGTTTCCATTAAGTTCTTTTTGTGAAGTCTGTCATTTTTTTTTTAGGATCTGCCCAACAACATGATCCACCAGGTGCCCATCAAGTCTCTGCCTCAGGAGTGGCTGTGGTGCGAGACGTGGTGTGACGACAGCACCAAGAGGAGCGCCAAGACGATAGACCTGGTAACAGCAGTTTGTCTGTGTGTAGACGTCAGGGATAGGATCAGGACAAAATGCTCAAAAATAACAAAGTGTCATAGACCTATAGCCCCCTGCACAGTTCAATGAGGAATGCCATGCCTCAAAACAGCCACTAGAGGGCAGACAGGCTCACTGAGAGGTCGTAATCGACAGAGTGCTGAGTCTGTGAAAAAATAATTCCAAAGGCTTATGAAGGGTTTGGATCTGGGTACATTATGTTTGATACTCTGAAAAGTGTTACATTCTTAGTAGAAAATCTAATAATTGGAGCAGAAGAGTAAGAGTTATTTTCTTTTTCTTTTTAAACACAAAGTGGTGCTGTAACAGTGGGCGATTTTTTTTTTCAACCCCTTAACCCTTATAAATCTGCCGCGTTCACACAAGAAAAAACTGAAGAAAGCTGATCTCTCTTATTAATTTGGTGTTTTTTTGTGTTCACTCACAGAATTTGAGAGTTAGAATTTTCCACACCATCACCACAGATAGAAAACGGTCAACTTTAACTTAATTCTTTAAAGATATGTAAAACAAATAAACTAAAATCCACCACACACGGTCACATGGAACAATTTAAATCAAGTGACAGCAGAATATAAAACCTAGTGTACACCCTGCTGCCATCACCTAACCCATGTCTCCTCATTAGCCTTGAGCAGTTTGATGGTGTTGTGGTTAGACCTGAGGCCTGTACTACGAATCAAGATCAACATGCCCTGGATTTCTTTCAGTTACCCGGCTTCACCTAACCTAACACCCGCGGTCCCGCATAAGCTGTGTCACAACGGTGGTTATCAACTAGTTCAATCAAGCCAATCCAGCGGCGCGCGCGTTCACATAAAAGAGGTGTTTGCACAGCACGACCAATCGCAAACATCTACCAGAGCCGCATATTTTACATAAGAAGAGCAAACTATAATTCTACATAAACATGAAGAACACAGACACGGTTTCGAGGGCAAAACGCAATACGGTCGCTGCTTCCTAAAACAGGAGGAAAGCCGGCAAAAAAAAATAGCCGACGCTGTAGATGCGTAAATCACAACGCTTATTAATATCACTTCCCCATCAGTCGGGACCAAGATCTGACCATAATTACACTTATGCACTTTCCATAAACTGCCGCTAACTGCTTTAGCCTAGTATTTCAGTTGCAACCCTGGCAGTGGCAGCTATCATGAGAGCAAAAAAATAAATATCTATAATACGTAATTCCCTCCACTGAAAATCTATATCTTTCATAAAAAAATACCCATCAGGGAATGTTAACGGGGTTGTCAGTCTCTAAATGTTGTAATTTAATCTCTCTCTCTCTCTCTCTCTCTCTCTCTCTCTCTCTCTCTCTCTCTGCACCGAGCTCCACCTAAATGTCTAAGAACGGTGACGCTGTTATCAATCGAGTATTGATTGGTCAGTAGGCGGTGCTTTTACACCGGTTGATCTCTAATCTCCAACATATGATCAGGTTAGGTGTTCAGCATGAGTAACCACAGCGATTGAACCCGGTAATACAGAAACCCCTAGGTTGAACCTGAAGTTACCTCGTAAACGCCAAATCTTGCTTCATAGTACAGGCCTCTGCACCTGTCCTGAGGGGAACAGCTCATACTTTAGCTTTGGAAATTGTTCCCACGTAGTAAATGTGAGACGGGTCAGGCAGTAAGAACACCAATGATCTCTTTAAATGACCACTTTAACAAGTTCTTGTCCCCTGTTGAGAGATCGCCAGAGCAAGTAATAATGTGGCTCATTTTTCCTGATCTCAGTGTAACAACCCCATGACCAAGGAACCCAAGCTGCAGGCTGCGGTGAGGATCGTGGCCGAGTGGACCGATTATGACCAGGAGATCAAACGGCTGCAGACCAGAGTCCAGGAGAGAGTAAACCACACAAAACAAACGCAAGGCACAGGTACTTAAACTCACAACCGACTAGATTGCAAGTCCAGTGTATGCTTAAAAATAAACCAAACACATCTGCCTCTCTAACCTGAACATATTCATCAACTTAACTTGTTTTTGTCATCTTTTTCTTCCCTTCTTCTTTGTCAGATGTTCACACAGAGTTGTGAGGATGCTGCAGTGGCTGTGATGAGGCAGTGAACTGGACTCTGTTTAAAGAGTTTAAAGAGACTTCTCATCTGCCTTGGGGACTGCTGACACACTGACCAGTGCTAAATGGTTGAAACTATTTTTTTTTTTTATAATGTGTAAAGGGGAGTTAAAGTGGTCAGGTGTAAGGTTTGTGAGGTTTTTCTGTCCATGTGTGCAAGTGGTGAGAATGTATTTCGTGAAGTGAATCATTAATATTACTTATTTTCTTTTTTTATTTCCCCTGTAATAGATGTCATTCTGTAAGTTTGCACTGATTTGGGATTTTGGTTTGGGCTGTAGTTCAAGCACAAAGGGAGGAGGACTGCTGGTTAACTTGGGTTTGGGTTTTGATCTCTGACAAATCAAAGATTTAGTGTTTGGAGGGGTTTCTGTTCACACAGGAACACGACTCAAGCTGTTAGGCTAGGCTCTAAATTGGTAAAGGGTACAGTTTGATATGTTTACACTTCTATTTTACAGAGTCCATATGATGTAAACAATCATTGAATTTGTCCATTTTTACACCTTAATACTAGGGCTGGGCAATATGTTGGAAGTCAATATCATGACATTAATAAGTTTTTTTTAACCACAGAGCAGATAAACAAACTGGTGTCCAATGCAGTGAATTATGATCCCGTTATTCATTACATCAGCTTAAACTCGTACTGTTCACCCTGAATAATGAATTTGGGTGGAATATTTTTAATTTTAAGATATTACATTTATGCCCAGCCCCACTTGAGACTTGCTAAAATAAAATTCTAAAATACTAGATAAGTCTGGAAAAGTAGGTTCTATTATTTTGTACAGTGGTGGATCCACTAGCTTGTGCAGGTTGCAGCATAAAGTACAAACGACGAGAGTTTGTGGGAAGAGCAGCCATGACAGAGTTCAGTTTAAAAATATTGGATTTTCTGTTTCTTGGTAATATCCATGGATTTGTCATTATCATCCTGTTTCGGCTGTCAGTTTTTGTTAAATAAAATTCCCCAATTAAGAAGTGGTCCAGTGTATTGTCACTGTTTCGTGCATGTTTTCAGGTATTTGCTTAGATAGTATTTGGCTTAAGATATTTAGTTACAAAAGTAAGAAAAATATAAAGTAAGTATGTCATAACAAATTCACAAAAATATTAAAAAAAAACTCATAGTATAGAAAGTCATAAAAGGTATAGTGTGTCATAAAGTCACAGTATAATATGTCATAAAAAGTCTTAAATATGTCATAGTAAAGTATGTCAAAATATAATATAGTGTCATAAAAAGTCATAGTATAGTTTGGCATAAAAAAAGTTAGAAAAATATTAAGTATGAAAAGGTCATAGTATAGTATGTCAGAAAAATAAAAAGTCATAGGATAGTATGTCATAGTAGTAAGTCATAAAAAAGGTAGAAAAATATTAAGTCATAGCACGGTATGTCTTAAAAAGGTAGGAAAATATTAAAAGTGTCGTAGTATACTAGGTCATAAAGTTATACAAAGTCACAAAAATGTCAATATAGTATGCCATGAAAACTTATAGTATGTCATAAAAATGTCATAGTATAGTATAACATGAAATTCATATTATAGTATGTCATAAAATGTCAAACATGTCATAATATAGTATGGTTTAAAAAGTCATAGTATATATAGTATGTCAGAAAAAGTCATAGTAAAGTATATCATACAATTTTTATTTCATATAGTATGTCATAAAAAGGTAGAAACATAAAAAAGTCATAGTATATAGTATGTCATAAAAAAAAGTGATTAAAAAAGGTCATAGTATATTATGTAGAAAACAGTCATTGAAAAGGCAACGCATATCATGTGAAAGAAAGTCTGGAAGACCATGCAAACACAAAAGAGCCCATACCGGACTGGGGATTGACCAGGGGTCAGAATCTACAGTGCCTATTTGCTGGTAGCAGTGTTAACCTCAGAGCCAACGTCCTACCAAATAAAACATAGCATAGTCATAGCATAGTATGTCGAAAAAAGTGATCAAAAAGAAGAAAGAAACCTTTATGACTTTTTTCGACATACTATGCTATGACTTTTTTCAACATGCTATACTATGACTTTTTTCATGACTTTTTTCAACATACTATACTATGACTTTTTCGACATGCTATACTATGACTTTTTTTCGACATACTATACTATGACTTTTTCCATGACTTTCGACATGCTATAGTATGACTTTTTCGACATGCTAAACTATGACTTTTTTCGACATGCTATACTATGACTTTTTTTCAACTTCTCTACTCTATGAACAGTCCCAAGAGTAGAGAAGTTGGGGTGGAGGGTAATTAGTGGCACATAAGGCAAAAAGAGGTTTTAATAACACAATAGTTGTGTGTTCAACCCTCACAAGGTGTGATGACTTTTAAGGTCTAACAGTCAACATGAATATGTCAAATATTCCAGGAGAACAGTCCCAAAAGTGGAGAATTTGTGGTGGAGGGTAGTTAGTGACACAAAAGGCATAAGCTCATTTTAAGAACACAATGATCGTGGGTTCAAACCTCACAAGGTGCGATGACTTTTAAGGTCTAGCAGTGAACATGAAGATGTCAAATACACCAGGAGAACATACTTAAGAACAGAGCAGTTGGGCTAGTGGGTAGTTCATGGCATGTTAGGTGAAATGTGGTTTTAAGAACACAATGGTTGTGGGTTTGAACCTCACAAGGTGCAATGAATTTTAAGGGCTAGCAGTGAACATGAAGATGTCAAATACACCAGGAGAACGGCCATAAGAATAGAGCAGATAGGGTAGTGGGTAGTTCATAGCACATAATGCAAAAGCTGGTTCAGGATAGGGGGGGAGAGGCTAAATAGCCTTTCTTCGACATGCTATGACTTTTTGGACCTAATATACTATGACTTTTTGGACAGTCTATACTATGACTTTTTGGACATACTAAACCATGACTTTTTGGACATACTATACTATTACTTTTTCTAATCACTTTTTTCGACATACCTATGACTTTTTCGACATGCTATACTATGACTTCTTTCTACATGCTATACTATGACTTTTTTTATTACGTTTTGTCGACATACTATACTATTGCTTTTTTTATACATTTTTTCGACATACTATGCTATGACTTTTTTGACATTTTTTCGACATGCTTTACTATGACTTTTTGGACATACTACACTATGACTTTTTGGACATACTATACTATGTCCATGTTAACTTTTTTAGCACTTTTTTTCGACATACTATAACTTTTTTTTAATCACTTTTTTCGACATACTATATACTATGACTTTTTTCAACATGCTATGCTATGACTTTTTGATCACTTTTTTCGACATAGTATACTACTACTTTTTTGACATTCTATGCTATACTTTATTCAACATACTATACTATGACTTTTTTTCGACATACTATACTATGGCTTTTTTTATAAATTTTTTTCGACTTGCTATGTTATGACTTTTTTGACATTTTTTTGACATGCTATACTATGACTTTTTTATTACGTTTTATATACTATGACTTTTTGGACATACTATACTATCACTTTTTGGACATACTATACTATGTCCATGTTGACTTTTTTATCACTTTTTTCGACATACTATATACTATGACTTTTTCAACATGCTATACTATGACTTTTTTTATTACGTTTTGTCGACATACTATACTATGGCTTTTTTATAAATTTTTTCGACATACTATATACTATGACTTTTTCGACATGCTATACTATGTCCATGTTGACTTTTTTTAGCACTTTTTTTCAACATATAACTTTTTTTTAATCACTTTTTTTCGACATACTATATACTATGACTTTTTCGACATGCTATACAGTGGGGCAAAAAAGTATTTAGTCAGCCACCAATTGTGCAAGTTCTCCCACTTAAAAAGATGAGGCCTGTAATTTTCATCATAGGTACACTTCAACTATGAGCGACAAAATGAGAAGAAAAAAAAAATCCAGAAAATGACATTGTAGGATTTTTAATGAATTTATTTGCAAATTATGGTGGAAAATAAGTATTTGGTCAGTAACAAAAGTTCATCTCAATACTTTGTTATATACTCTTTGTTGGCAATGACAGAGGTCAAACGTTTTCTGTAAGTCTTCACAAGGTTTTCACACACTGTTGCTGGTATTTTGGCCCATTCCTCCATGCAGATCTCCTCTAGAGCAGTGATGTTTTGGGGCTGTCGATGGGCAACACGGACTTTCAACTCCCTCCAAAGATTTTCTGTGGGGTTGAGATCTGGAGACTGGCTAGGCCACTCCAGGACCTTGAAATGCTTCTTACGAAGCCACTCCTTCGTTGCCCAGGCGGTGTGTTTGGGATCATTGTCATGCTGAAAGACCCAGCCATGTTTCATCTTCAATGCCCTTGCTGATGGAAGGAGGTTTTCACTCAAAATCTCACGATACATGGCCCCATTCATTTTTTACTTTACATAGATCTGTCGTCCTGGTCCCTTTGCAGAAAAACAGCCCCAAAGCATGATGTTTCCACCCCCATGCTTCACAGTAGGTATGGTGTTCTTTGGATGCAACTCAGCATTCTTTCCCCGCCAAACACGACGAGTTGAGTTTTTACCAAAAAAATTCTATTTTGGTTTCATCTATATGACATTCTCCCAATCCTCTTCTGGATCATCCAAATGGTCTCTAGCAAACTCCAGACGGGCCTGGACATGTACTGGCTTAAGCAGGGGGACACGTCTGGCACTGCAGGATTTGAGTCCCTGGCAGCGTAGTGTGTTACTGATGATTACTGAGCCTTTGTTACTTTGTTCCCAGCTCTCTGCAGGTCATTCACTAGGTCCCCCCGTGTGGTTCTGGAATTTTTGCTCACCGTTCTTGTGATCATTTTGACCCCACGGGGTAAGATCTTGCATGGAGCCCCGGATCGAGGGAGATTATTAGTGGTCTTGTATGTCTTCCATTTTCTTATAATTGTTCCCACAGTTGATTTCTTCACACCAAGCTGCTTACATATTGCAGATTCAGTCTTCCCAGCCTGGTGCAGGTCTACAATTTTGTTTCTGGTGTCCTTTGACAGCTCTTTGGTCTTGGCCATAGTGGAGTTTGGAGTGTGACTGTTTTGAGGTTGTGGACAGGTGTCTTTTATACTGATAAGTTCAAACAGGTGCCATTAATATAGGTAACGAGTGGAGGACAGAGGAGCCTCTTAAAGAAGAAGTTATAGGTCTGTGAGAGCCAGAAATCTTGCTTGTTTGTAGGTGACCAAATACTTATTTTTCGACATTTTTCGACATACTATACTATGACTTTATGACTTTTTTTCGAAATGCTATACTATCACTTTTTATCACTTTTTTCGACATGCTATATTATGACTTTTTCGACACACTATACTATGACTTTTTCGACATACTACACTATGACTTTTTCAACATATGACTTTTTTATCACTTTTTTCGACACACTGTACTATGACTTTTTTATCACTTTTTTCGACATAGTATACTACTACTTTTTTGACATTCTATGCTATACTTTATTCAACATACTATACTTTGACTTTTTTGACATGCTATATTATGACTTTTTGGACATACTATACTATACTATAACGGCTATCTGGCTGTACACACTCACTGGAGGGCAGCTAGCAGCTAACAGCTACTACCGCAGTACTGTTTATTTTAGGGGGGAATACACTTCAAGACATGACATGAACTGTCCTCTGGAGGACATAGCCACACCACTGCTGCTCCCTGGATTTTTATTGGGATGATTATCACAGAAGCCTGTCTGAATACCCTCACCGGACGGCAGCTAGCAGCTAATGGCTAACGGCTATCAGCTAGCAGGGCAAGCTAGCTACCAGCAGGATCGAGACAGGGACCAGGGTAGGTGAATTTAAACAATGTCTGAGTTGAAAACGCATCTTGTTGACACTTAAGGGCCCTGTTCATGTGGCACAGACATATTAATTGCATTTTGTGTCTGTTAAGAGTATAGTATGTCATAAGAAAGTCTTAGTACTAAAGTATGTCATAAAGAGTAAAAAAATATAGCAAGTATGTCATGAAAAAGTAATAAAATACAGTATGTCAAATAAAGTGTCATATAAATGTCAGTCATATAATGTAAGAATAGTAGGTCATAAATAAGTCAAGACAAATACAAATAAAAAAGTCAAAGCATGTCATAGTACAGTATGCAATTAAAAGTCATGAAAGGTCATAAAGGCTAAAGCCCCCCCGTTGTTATTAAATTCAAAATCTGGAAACCCTTAAGATATGGTGCTCTTTTATTGAATATGTTAAGTCTGTTTAAATAACGCCACTACTATGGACACTTTATTATTTATTCATTTTATTTATTTTTTTGTATGTATGTATTTGTTGTATTTGGTTGGAGGTTAATGTTTGTATGTATACTCGGTTATTACAATTCTATTTTGATTTAATGGACAGTATGGACGCTATTCTAAGGGGCGGGGGACTGTGAATGTGATTTATGTTGTTAAAAACAATAAAAACAAACTTTGAATGAAAATCTGGAAACCGTCAGTGTCCTGTTGGTCTAGTAGCCAGCATTTTTGTTCCAAATGCAAAATGCCGACCCTCTATAACCCTCTCTGTGTAGAAGATCATTCTTCTATGTGAAAGGTACCTCGATGCTGCCCTGGACACAAATCCTGTTACTGGAAGGTTTTAGATTTTTATTGTGATCCATTTGAAAAAAGGTTTTACAAAAGGTAACATTCAATTTTTACACCAATTCTTTTAAAAAAAAAAAAAAAATCACTTAAAATAAGGTTTTGATACAAGAAATTCTGTTAACTAAGTAATGGCTTCTATAAACAATGTGAACTTAAGATAATATACATGTAAATGAATGCTACAAACATGAGGACAAACCGAGAAAGGGATTACATTAATTAAAATAAAACCAAAACAACAAACAATGGCATGATTGTTTTCCTTTTGACTTGAGTGACATCTGGCCAGAATTACTAACAGACCAGTTATTGCAAAACTAATCCCACATCATCCGGTGTCCAACTGGAATGTTCGATGACAAACACCCTGGGGGAGGGGGGGGTTCTGATTTGCATCTGTTTCTCTGTTTTCATCATGGCAAGATTCATGCATTTTCTGCTGCAGCCATATGCAGCTGACAATGACAATGAAGAGCCATGCAGCAATTCAGAGGCAGCCACTCAACACTTCTATGATCACCATCATGTGGCTTTGATTTAGAAGACACGCAGATCAGCGAAGAGACACAGAAAACTGAAATATAATGTGAATTTACAACAAAAATATGCAAAAGGAAAGAAAAATAAAGACGTGGACAAGCACCGCGGACGGTGTGCTCATGAGGACAGATGAGACATTCTGTTCAGACTAACCAGCTGCTGGAAGAAGTTGCCCTTTTTCAGAGCGGCTTGCATCTATTTCCCCCCAACTTCTGATCAGTTAACAGTGGCACTGTCGTCCTACTCTGACAACCAGCTGAACCTCCCGCTCTGCTTGAAGCAACACAGCATAACATCAGTGTTGCTGCCTGTTAGTGATTGACATTTTTGGAAATGTGCTTATTTACTTTCCTGCCAAGAGTTAGATATGAAGATTGTTACCACTCACCAAGTAGAGTGGTAACAATCTTCTTAACTAACTCTCTGCAAGAGAGCAAAAGAGCATGTTTCCCAAAATGTTGAACCATTCCTTTTAAAAACAAGTGTTCCTTCATGGCTGCAGCAGTGCAACAATTCAGCGTGAATGCAGCGCTGCTTCAAACAGTGTCAGAATTCTCCAGAGACAAAAATGCAATCATCCCAGAGAGGTTCACTACTTCGTTATTCTCTTTCAGAAACTCCTCCTCATCATCATCATTTCACAAACACATTTATCTCTGATGCAGTTACATCATCTGCAAAGCTTAAAAAATACATGCACCTCCAGCAATTTATACAAGAGTATGATACAAAATAAGGCATTTCATCGTGTTGAGTATTCATGTCCTGTCTTGAGTATTAATGTATGTATGTGTGTGTGTGTGTGTGTGTGTGTGTGTGTGTGTGTGTGTGTGTGTGTGTGTACATAGCAACCACATTTTAATGTTTTTTTGTTTTTGCCAGCCAATAAAAAGACTGCAAAAAAACAAACAAAGTCATGATAACTCTTACTTAAAATATATATATTTGTCATATATATTTACGTATATATTCATATGTAAAAAAACAAGTTAAGAGGGGAAAGAGAAAAGCCCAAGAGGTCCCTGGGAAAGGCTAGTTCTCAAAAACAAACACCTCGCCCCATTCACCCCCTCATTCCATAGGCTCACCGGACGCCACAGTGACCAGCTGCAAAGGGATCTCCTGATTGGCTAAGAGGTCGTGGTTGGCGGTCTGGAGGATGAGCGTGGTTCCGTCGGCGGTGATGACTGCGTCGGTGGTGGGCGGAGACGTGGAGGGTACCCCGCCTTTTTTATTCTGGTGAGTCTTTATGTGCTTGGCCAGGTGGTCACTCCGCATGAACCTCTTGGAGCACTCTATGCACACAAACTTCTTCTCTCCTGTAAGATCAGCGAAACAGAAACATCAGACAGAGTGCCGAAGGCAAATATAATAGTAACTGTTTTAGTAGTCTCGCATTGCAAGACCTATCTCCACAGCCCTGCGGAGGAGGGTCTGTCGAGTCCACACAGCATTCCGGAAAACGTGCTCTGGTTTATTGACATTTCTGTAAACCAATCACAATCGTCTTGGGTGGCGCTAAGTAGTAAACTCAGATTCAACAGATAGTCTAGCTAGCTGTCTGGATTTACCCTGCAGAGATGTGAGGGGCAGTTAACCATAGTCCTCATAAATCAAAATTTTGAATGCCAACGCAAAGAAAGTGGAAGGTGAGGGACATCCGGCCGAAAATGAGGGACATCCGGCGGATCTTCCGGCGACACCGGAGCAATCCCCTAAATGAATCGTCGTTGATATAGACCACTGTTTAACACACATCTCTTAACACTGACTGATAAATGGGCTAGCCAAATTAATTATTTTGGCCAAAATACAAAGTTCTTGCACACAAGTTGGCAGCGGAATCATATTGGGATCATTTGTGTTTATTTGTGTTATTCCTGCCAGGGTATAGCTGTAGGCACGAACAAAGTTTCTTTTCATCATCAACCATACCCAAAATAAACACTATTGTTGCTCAGAAATAACCACTATTGTTGATTTGTACGTGTTGTGGAAGTCCGTTCACCCAAATTACAAAAACATTTTCTCAAATACATCCAGTGGTATCTAACAATGCAGTAACTGCCTCTGAGATTTCTGCTTCTAAGTAGAGATGCACCGATTACAACTTTCTAGGCCGATTCCGATTTCCTTTGAGTTAGGCCAGCCGATACCGATTTTAGCCGATTCCGATTTCATTTTTTCTAACTACAAAGCACACACAAATATTTATTTTCTATCTTTTCTTTAATAGAAAATGTTACATTTTGCATAGAACACAGAACATTTTTTAAATAGATAATCGATCGCTATAAAATACAACTATATAAATGACTCCTGGTGGGGAAAATTCACACACATCTAAAGTGCAATGTTATGGAAGAACCATTTCCTTCTTTTCACATCCAATATCCAACTAAAACAACTAAACTTATGTATGTATGAAAACAGGTAATGGCAATAAAATAATATATAAATAAATAAAAATAAATATAGCCTTAATGCAGTATAAAGATATTTCTCAAAACACACACACAGGCCTGTTTGAATGTCAACAGTAACGTTACCTGAAAACAGCGTGTAGGCCTAGTTCCTTTTTTAGCAAGTTTGCTTTATGTGTCATTGTGCATAAATATGAACAATGCCGTTGCTGTCAACAGGCTTATCTGCTAACGTTAGCTACCGCCGGTTACCTCGGAACAATCCAGCAAATAGACGCTACCCTAGAGTGCCGTTACCTGAAACAGATGATTTAACGTCACCTCTCATTTTACAGTTTAACAACAAAACTAAACTCTTTAAATATTACTACGTTTTTAATGTTGGTTTTGAGCGGTATGCATCCCCACTAACCTGGAAAGTGTAACAGTAACGTTAATACAGAGTGTCGGAGGACTACTGTACTTCTGTATTAAAAAGATAGTTTAGAAAGACAGTAGCTCCCAAGACGGCCGCCTGTATACGAGAACGTCTTTATAATCTTTTTAATAAACTGTCTGTACACTTACAATGTTCACAATGCTTCAGTTAACATTTAGGGACCCTCATTATGCTACCGTTGAAGTGTGGTGATATTGTGAGCCTTTTTAGAGGTATAAATAGCGATTTGTTTTTACTTTCCCTGTGCCCCGAATACTAGCGTTGTAAGCTAATCAGCGGCCCGCGCTAGCTAGTTTCAAGCTACAAAGCGATCGAGTGGGTACACATCTGTTATTAACCCCTAGGTTTGATGTACACCGGAGTTGTCCTTTAACAGATCTGAAAACTAAAACCCCCAAAAAAAACATTTGTATTGCAGCCAGATGAAACACAAAACTTCAAAGACTTTATGATACATAGAAAATAATGACGTAAATAAAACACTTCATAAATTTACTTAATAAATGATCAACAAAATTCTGGTAACTTTTTGTCATTTAAGCTCTATTAGCACTCTGTTAACATTTAATGAATACTGCTTGTGCAGCTTGGATAATTTCAGGAACAATTACAGGCTAGCGACCATGTAGTCATCTCCTGTGAAGTCACACAACACCCAACATGTTTAAGTCTTATAAAAAAAAAAGAGATCCCTGCTAATTATTGCCTTCATAAAACAACCAGGCTTAGCTGTACATCATTCAAAATGTCTTAGCATTTAGCTTTGGAGCTGCTGCAAGTTTTCATTTTCTCACTTCCCAGATGACGCTCGACACCTCTAATCACTGAACATTGTGTAATCAAAAACAATGGCGGGGACAGGTGCAGACAAACATGAACATATTTTGGTATCGGTTATTTGTTAACTGTAAAGTCTAACAACAGCTATGTTCCTTTAAAGTTTGTATCATGGACAGAAAGCGGTACAAGTACAAGTTTGCATTTGTTGTCACTCTTCCAACATGAATGCAGTATACCTGTGTTTGGAGGTGATTTCAAAAGTGACCAGACTTATTTGAGCATCGCCTCACCTGTATGTGTCCTCCTGTGTCTCTGCAGCTCGTCGCTCCTGGTGAACCTCTTCCCGCAGAACATCCAGTTGCAGACGAAGGGTCTCTCTCCACTGTGCCAGCGCAAATGAGCTCGAAGATGAGACGTCTTCCCGTAAACCTTCCCGCAGCCGGCAATGTGGCAGATATGTTGCTTCTTCTTCCCCATGCCTGAACCTCTGTGAAATGCCAGAACAATGACAAATGAGTAAAAAAACACATATACTGTGGGTAAAAATGAATGCAAAGGCTGAAAATATGCAATTTAATGACACAGAAAGCTTAATAAAAAAGACATAAAAAGTGCAAGAATTGTTAAGTGATAAAACAATAATAGTCTTACATCACTGTGCTCACAAAGGATTAGCCAAAACATTTGCATTTTGTGTTAATATTTTTGTATGCAAATAAGTCCCAGGAAACCTGAATTGTTAATGGCACATAAACAAACGAGAATAACAGCGATAAAAGAGAAGAAATGTCAAGTGTTTTGTAGCCAGGCACTGCAATTAACAACATGTGGGGGTCACTGACAGGTGTCTCTAAAATGGATTTATGGTTGTATTCAAATTGGCCGATGCTGAACAAACCTGCATTATATAGTTGTAATCTAGTTCTTATTGCTGTTATTATGACGTTCAATAAAGTTTTTGAGCATTATTTTGTTTTTCGGAGTTATTTGTAATGAACAAAGGTGAGCCAAACACCTACACTTCCTAGTATATGTGTATTTGTAATGTGTAAATTTTTCGACAGGCCCACCTTCCTCCAGACTCTTTGCAGTTGGGGCAGGTGCACGCTACTCTGCGGAGCCTCTTGCCCTCCCCGCCCGCCATCTCCATTTCCTCATCTCCCATCGGAACACGCAGGTTGTTCAGATCGCTGGGGTTGAGCGTGGAGTTTCCGCTGAGCTGCCACTCCTCAGAGTCCGGCTCCTCCTTTATCTGGATACCTGAAACCAGGGAGGTGGGTAGGAAGATGCAGATTTAGGGTCTCTTTAAGTGATTCAACACGAGAAATTTAAGATTTGCTCATTAAAATGAAGAATTATGTGTGAGGGTGTACAGTAGGGCTGTCAACGAATATTCTAAATTTGAATGTATATTCAAATATTATAAAGACTAAAAAAAAAACAGCACTACCTGGGCTATGTGCCTCGCTACCGGAAGTAAACAAACAACGAGGACAGGGGAAAAAGACGGCACAAAGACGCCAACGTAAATCTTTAACAGCAGAAACGACAAAATTTCGTCGAAAAAATTCATAAACAGCAAGAGACTCGGTTGTTTATGACCAAATTACGAACGTCTCCATGACGGCGGTGTAATCCGCGGCCTGTCCTGTCTCCTGCACGCTCCAGAGAGAGAGAGGGAGAGAGGACTAACGTTACACATGTAGTTATGTCTCTCATTGTATTGGTTTGCCCTCTTATGGACATATTGAGCAAATGATTTTCGAATTATATCCGAACCTCTGTGCCTTTTTAAAAAAAAATATTCAACTGTAATTTTTGGCCAGTTTTGACAGCCCTAGCGTACAGCCTGTGCAGGTGTCCCATACCAATTGGACTGTTTTGGTCCTCTCCCTGTGTGTACTGAACTCCACCTTGTGCTACCGAGTTCACTGTGACTGTCTGGAGGTTGGGCAGGCTGACCTGGCCTGTCTGGCCCAGAGGGAGAGTATGGACTGGGGCTAAGGTCAGCTGCTGGGCCTGCCCCTGCCCTTGGGGCAACTGGAGCCCCTGGAGTGACTGGACACCCTGGACCTACAGAGAGAGGTGGGATACATGTTAGTAATCTGACATCCTTCACAGCACGAAAACACAACATGCTACATAAATAATGCCCATGGGAAACTTTAATGCTTTAAAACGTTAAGTAACTCCTTGTAGGTACCTGGAAGGTCTGCCACTGGATCTGCCCAGTAGCGGTGACAGTTTGGGCCTGGATGAGGAAGGTCCCTGGGTTGACCAGTTGCACACTCTGTAGAGTCTGACCTGCTGCATTTAGGTCCTGACCCTGGCTGTCCCCAGACAGCTGCAGGATGGGCTGCGAGATAGTGGTGGCATTAGAGGATGAGACCTGCTGATTAAATAATAATAAATTAAACATAAAAGGTTGAGAAAGCAGCATTCACGTCATGTTTCTATAAAGGAGGTCCTGGTTCGTACAGTACAGTGGATAGTTAGCATTTCCCACAGGCTAAGAATTTTTTTTTGTGGTTGTTGACCCTTACCTCGATTTTCCACTGGGCACGTCTGTGCTGCGTTCCGGTTTTGTTCCGTGCACCGCCAGGCGCCTACCACACCGGGAACATATCAGAAGTGGAGCGTTTTGCCAGCCCGACTCGCAGATTATATTGCCTCTACTTTGTTCTTTACAGAACAGTCACATGTTAATTAAGCTAGTATCTGCCTTGCACTCCAGGCACTCCTACAGTTAAACTCCATGCCTTCTCTTTTCTGGTGTTGTCTTTATAAAAAAAGATCTGTGACGTCTATTATGTTTTTCCACCTCCAAGATGAATCTCTCGTCGTCTGTGGTGTTGTAGAGGAGACATATACTATATTGGGGGGTGTCTTTTGGTAAAGTGACTGGATACACTTACTGATTCACTTCCTGGCCGGCTGTCTGAACGACTGCATAAAAATAGACCCGGCGTTGTGGGGCTGGAATATCAAGCATTGACTTGAATGGCTGTAACTGCTTGCGACGCGCCCAGTGGAAAATAAGGGTTAGGAGCTCCAAACACTTGAGAATTGATTGCACAACAGCATCTGATCATAGAAGTACATTCTGCAACAATTGTTGTTGTGAAAAAAGAAGAAAAAAAACATCTCTAATTTGAGGCAAATCTAAGTGGATCGGCCAAATAAATTCTGGGAAATTTGGGATGCATATCAGACACGCTGAACGCTTCAACAAGCAGTAGGTGTAATTCCCATGGGTTAAATACACAGTAAGCTCCATTGTGGCCTTAAAGCAGTGGCACCAACCTTTTTGGCTTGTGACCCCTTAAATCAAATCAGTGTCTACGTAATACCCCTGGCTGGAGTCGTTTGAAATTTCTAGATACTAGTGCCGATGCAATCCCTGACTTTCGATACCGATAACAGAACAGAAACCTTACTTTGAGGAATACAATCGTGTTTTTTCAACAACAACAAACTTTTTTCAGTGAACTAAAGAAGCCAACGTTCTTAAATGTTAAGTGTGATTTAAACTAGTGACTAAATATGAAATAAGTATTTTCCTTCTTATCACTTAAATTCTTGTGATCCATCAGATCTAGTGATCATCCCAACCACTGCCTTAAAGCATCCAGGCCTGACACACATACACACGACATGGTGTTAAAGACACACACTCTGACCTGGATTTGCTGCAGGTGGTTTTGGGAGTTGAAGTTCTCTGAGGAGGGGTCGGACACGCCTGCAGACACGGCGGTTGCTTGGGTCAGAACCCCGGTGCCGTCGATGGTCTCCGGAAGATGGGAGGGGTTGGAGGAGGAAGTGGTGGTTGGCACGTAGAGTTCTTGGTTGGCGCTGCTCACTGTCACCAGCGGCTGCTTGACGCCAGTGTCCTGACCCTGATTGTCCAGCGTCTGGCCGCCCATGATCAGCTGACCTTCGGGTGTTACCCCTGTTGCAATGGGGACCGTCTGTGCTCCAGTCAGCCCTAGAGACTCCAGATCCACACTATTTATAGGGACGAATGTTATGTTGCCGGGCAGCCCTACTGTATTAGTGTACGCTGACCCCCCAGCCAGCGGGAGGCCTTGGATTGACTGTACGTGCCCCGCCTGCGTCAGGAGGTCTGTGGTCGCTGTTGTGGCACAGCTGATTCCAATGCTGCCCTGGCCGCCATCTTGGAGGAGATGGATCTGCCCCGTGCCGTCATCCAATCCCTGGGTGAAACCTGTAAGTGTCCCATCTGCATTTTGGATTTGGGGGATGACCTGGAAGAAGAAACAACAGGTTTGAGCAACTTATTGCCTGAACAGATCCCCTGCTGTATCTTAAATGTCTATCTGTTTCTGTTTACCTGATACTGAATGCCTGACACTCCATTGGCTGCAGCCTCATTCCCAGATGCTGTAACATAAATGGGCTGGCTGGGGAGACTCCCAATAGGAAGCATGTACTGCCCGTTGGACGTAACAATCCCCGAGTTTGGAATGTGAACGATTCCCTGGTCTTCCTTCCCAGTTGAGACAGGAGTTAACACCTCCCATCGGTCGGAACCAGTCAGCTGAATGGCGGACATGTCTGTTGTCTGGGAGTAAAATTAACACTCACATTAACAAGGACACATCACACTTCAACAAGATTTGTCTCAGCGTTAGATTAGATCAAAGAAAAAGGGAACCAGCCTGGCTATTGTGTGGAAATCAGATATGGATTCAGAGATCGTGCTGCTAGATCAAAGAGTAAATCATAGGAAGTGGGGGATCATGTAGGATTTGTGCTGATGCAAACGATGCAACAGCCACAACCTAGAAGCAACCACCAACACACAGAGTGAAGATAACAGGCTCAGAAATGGTCGAGAGCAGGGTGTGGGGGATGGGTGGCTATTACAGCACAACTGAACGCTACTGTTTTGATTATGGACGCTATTCCTGCAATATTATCACACTCCAGCATCCTCCCAGCCCAAGGTACACCGGCTATCTTCCAGCGAGCCGACCCAAGTGACTGACTTCAGTGTCCTACCCACTATGGGCGGGTTTTACAGGGGTAAAGTGGGTGGCCGTTATTGAGGGGAACACAGGAAGTGTACGGCTTTCACCCCATGCCATCAAAATTTTAAAACGTGTGAACTTCATGCTCTCAAAAACACAACCAGCAATCGAAAGCGAGCGAGAAAAACGAGCTAGAAAATGTCGGATACCTGTGTTTCCGCTGCGCCGCCGGGTTGCAGAAACTCGCTTTGACTGCTGTCCACGTCCGCGGACGCCATTTCTCCTTGTTTCAGAGGCTGCTCTGCTGTGGCGCTAGCAGGGAGAGAGGGGGAAACTCAGCAAAACTCTGTAATCTTCAACTCCTGCCTGCCAGAAAAGCCCGCAAAGCATCCCCACTCTCCAGTCCAAAAGGAGCTGGCTGCGAAATTCAACTTTGCAGCGCAAATTCTTTGGCGATGCCGACCCAGATTTAATGTTTACTTTGTCAACTCCGTGGCTAGCCAGCTAGCTCAGTTAGCTAACCATATCTAGCTAGTTAGCAGTAGAGCAAAAGATAAAAAGACGTAGCTTGGTTCGCTGTAGGTTGCACAAACTCACCGATTAGTTGCACGCTTCGATGCGCTAAATGTTTAGGTACCAGTCATATCGTAAATGGTAGTAACCGGGAGGATTAGCTGGTAAACTAAACTCCAAACATGATTATTTTATCAAAGGCGGGCTAGTGTTGATCGGTGAATTCGGGTCGATTTTTTTCTATTTTGATTGACGGTGCGGGAAACACAAAAAGGTGGGACTAACAAGCTTGAAAGTCGAATTTGCGTCACATTACAGGACGTCCCGCCCTTCTTCTCTAAGGGGATTGGCTAAGCGAGAGTTTTGGCGGATGTCATTGGCTAAACGGAATGTCATTAATTTTTTATAGGACGTGTGTTTCCTGTTTGCTGTTGAAGGAGACAAGAGATGGAATGTAGTTGATTCCCAACAAAGATACTGGTTAAAAAGCAGCAGTTGTGTCGAAACTACACACTTTATTTCAAAATGTTGATGTAAAATCAAGTTATATATTTTAAATATTGTCGATTGTTTTAATGCAGTGCATTTTCTTTTCTTCATAACACTGCAATGCAATAAAAGTGCCTCGAGTCAGTTTTTAAAGTTATGTTCACTGTAAATCATCGGATGGCCTCCATTACTACAACAAAGCAGTTTTCAAAAGTTATTACAGCCTTATAGTGACTTGTAACTGGTTACAATAGTTAATTTCGTGAATAAATTATCACATAATTAACAAAGAACATATGTTAACCTTTACACATTAACATTTACGGTCTTTAACGTCCACTCTGTTGTTGTGGATATTGTGACTATTATCACACATTTTTAATAACCGAGTAAGTTTGCTCGGATAAAAATGTAACATTAACATTTCAAAACGTTTTATAGATAAAGCAGGGGAAAACGCCAAAATACTGGTTTGGTCCACAATAAAAGCTCTTTTGCCATCTGAAAAGTTTTTTTAAGTAGGTTTTTAGGTAATAAATAACATCCACATGCCCTACCTGTATGGAGCAGGAGTGTGTCACTGCATTAATGACTTTTACAGTCTTTCATCATAATCAAACTAGATTCATATTAAAACTAGCTATACATTGAATTAAATAATACAATAGCTTGTTTTAAGATATCAATTTATTAACTGATTGTAATTTAACATTGCAAAAACCTATGATTATTTCAGTGGCATAGTCCATTCATTCCCTTTTGTGAATTTAGTCACTAACATCAGGAAAATTAGAAATACACAAAGCAATGACAGGTTTGTCTCCTTTTATTGACACATGCATATTGATGAAGATGACATTTATTATATCCTGGCTCCCTAAGGTTCATGGGATTTTCTATCTTCCACAGAATCTTTAATGATGGGATCGTTGGGGGCTCTTGAAATTAAAGATTCACACTATGGATTCAGTGAGGTGAAACAAGAGGCATCATGAGGCTGCACAATCCAGGTGATCCACAGCGCTCTTGTAGCTGATTTACAATAAAGCATTGTCTCGTAACACAGGGTGGAGTTCATAAAGTAAATGTTGTCCTTTTTTTTTTTTAAACCAGCCCAAACCAAAGTCAATAAAAGCAGTGTTTATAACATTCTCTATTCAGGTGTCTTATTCCTGCACTTTCAGGGATGTCTGCTTTGCTCTTTCTAAAATAACAATATTCTTCCCCCTCAGAATACAGCACAGTACTGGCCTAAAGTACAACACTGCTTGATGGCTTTCATTTTCTCTTAATACTAAACACAGCACCAGTCAAACGTTTATAGACAGTATATTTCAGCACAATTGGCAAAGGTATTAAGACTTTATTGTCAATAGCATAAAACAAAGTTTAATTCAGGTAAAAGGTATAAAGGAACTGAGAAAATAGTTTGTCTTTTTAATTCTAGGGGGAAACACCTAAAACTCATTAAAGATGGCCTTTACCTAATTAATGCTGATTAGGCACCTGTGGCAAACAACAAACGTTGTATATTACTATCACTCATGGTGGAACTGTTTAAATTTATTTTATGACATAAGAGTTGATTTACAGATTGAGCACACAGGTGTCTGTAATAAAGCACTAATTAAAAGTTATATTTTATTTATTTTAAGTCGTTATGATGTGAAAGCTCGCCAATTAATCAGCAGTCCACATTCGGGTAATTGTCAACTAATGACAGAAAGGCGAGCTGTTATTACTCAGAGGAATGAAAGATCGTCTTAAAGATAAATTTCAACAAAAAGCCTCCGAGCATCGTGGCTTAATGATCAAAAAATATCTAGAAGAGAGGACAAGCTCTGATCATCTGATGCATATTAAAAACACATGGACCGTGCCAGCATCAATTAGAAAACAATGTGCAGTTTGTGTTCTGTTACCGTTTATACGTCTATTTCTAGTAAAATGAAAAATTATATATTTCTCAGTTCAATTATACCCGTTCTTCGACCATGAAAGCTGGAATTTAGTGTTTTCAAAAATGTATGACTGGTACAGTTAGTGCCATTTGAAAATTTGCTCCAAATATTACAGATAGGAATGTGTGTTATTCTCGTACAGAAACGTTAATCATTTCAATAGACCTGGGAGGTCGGTTGAGTAAAAACCTCTGGCCAACCAAGCCATGTGCTGGTCCTCTGAATTCAAAGAGAAGTATGAAAACCAGCAGACAGTGTAGCTCTTTGAGGCCCAACTAAACAATATTCTGAGTTCTCCCTCTGCTGATCGTATGGTCTTATGGTTTCTTTTTAGGTGCATTGGGTGTGTTGAATTTGAAAAAGATAATGTCGCCGTCCTCCACCACGTAGTTCCTGCCCTGTTGCCTGTATTTTCCAGCAGCCTGTGAAAGAAGACACATTTAAAAATTGTATTCCAAGGACATTTCTAAGACAGTGAACGCCGTTATTGGCAGAAATTCAACAGTGCGCCAGTTCAAGCTTAATAGGCTCTATAAAACACACACCTTGGCTGCATTTTCACTGCCCTCCTCTTTGAAGTCATTGTACTTCATGACCTCGGCCATGATGAAGCCTTTCTCAAAGTCAGTGTGGATCTTTCCTGCAGCTTGAGGAGCCTTGGTACCGTTCTGTTGGAGCAAAATACAACAGAACCGTACAGAAAATATATTAACACACTGCAACCTTGAAGAATTTGATCACAGTTTAGGATACAGACTCTAGCATAAGTCCCTATAAATACACACACACACACACACATACACACATATATATATATATATATATAAAAAATTCTAAAGAAAAACATGCTGCTAAAATGGCCAAATACATATTTTTAAAGCAACAATGTTCAATGGAGCCTTGTATGGTGGTCCCTAAAGACCAAATGTATACAAGAGTGAAAATCTAAACATGAAAAAATGTGCTGCAAATACACTTAGAAATTCAGGAATTCTGTAAAAAAAAAACATGCAACCGTAAGTAAATACTAACAAACCTTTGAATTGCTGCCCACATTTCAGATTTTTTTAGCAATGCAAATAATGAACAGTGAAAGATGAAATCCTAAATGGCAATTCAGTCTGATTGTCAGGCTAAGAAAATCCAAATCTGCAAAAATGTGGTTATGATAAAAAAATAATGCAAATTTGGAGCGCATTTCTCAGATGTAGTAATCACTCAGTGTCACACTTCAGGCCATTAATGTGTAGTAACTTACTCAAATCATTGCAAAGAAGAAGAGAGAAAACATGATACAATGACAGAATTATTTGCCTAACCACTAATCATAAAATAACAAACTTTAAAGAAAGGTTATTCATATCACAGCACTTACCCTGATGGTCCACGCCCGCACCTCATCTGGTCCGGCTGTGAAGAAGTATTCCAGCTGTAGTGCTGCGTAGCCGGTCTTGATTATTTTGGTCATAACACTAGAAACACACAGAGAAGCCATGATGGAGCAGTTCAAGCAAAAGTGCATCTTTAAAAAAGGTGCAGAGTTCACTACTCTGTTATTGTAGATTTAAACTGAATTACACAATGGTGCGAGACTTATTTAATTTATTCAATGTCAGTTGACTCAAGGCCTTTTGCACTGCAGATACTTTGACTTGTCAAAGACTAATCAACAAACATCATCGTTAGTTGCAGCCCTTAGTGGTAGGTAAACCATTACTCAACCCGATACCACAATATTCTTGCTACACTGTGAGTTCACGTCTCACCTCTGTGTCTTCATTTCCTCGCAGTACTTTTTCTTCTCCTCCTCCTCCATGTCCTGCAGTTTAGACTCAAGAGCTCCACTCACGGGAATGACCAGAGCACCGGGGTCATGAGCATCTACCCACTCCTTGATTTTCGCCAACCTGAGAAAATCAGGAAGCAGGGTGAGTTATGTTGAATCGTCAACAATACCCGCATACTTAAACAATGTATGGCACATGCACTCATGCACACTGGGTATGTGAAAGCAAACTTACCACTTGTTCTTTTTTCTGATGTAATCCTTCTCTGAGAGATTGACCAGGTAGATCATGGGCTTGGATGTCAGAAACAGGTATTTGTTTAACACCTCAATCTGTGGAGAGAATTTAAAAACATCATAAAACAGTTTGGTTTTCAAAAACTCAGTTCATCAAGTCGACTACAGTAAAAGCTTTTTTTTATTTGCGCACTAGAAAAAAAAAAGGGGGACAATGGCAGAAATTTGTCAAAAAGAAATAAAACATGATAAAAATCACAAAGTTTAAGTTGGAAAAGTTGGTATATCAAACAAGCGAGGACGCAATGAAGCTGCCAGACAAAGACTTTTTGATATGAAAAAAAACCCCACTATTTACCCACTACACTTTAGGAATATTACACCAAACACTTAGACACACAAGCCTAACACACAAACGTATTAATGCACACACATACATACATAGTACATACATAATTACCTCTTTGTCGTTCCAGTCATGGTAAAATCTGACGTGTTTCTTCTCCTCCTCTATCCAATGTTTCACCTTTAACATGATATCCTGAAGCAAGAAGCAGCAGGTTACATGATGTCTGTAGACTGATTACAGATTATCATCTCCTATATCCCCCAATAGTGATACATAACGATACAAATGTGAAACAGGACAACAGATTAATAGCACAAACACACTTTACTTACATATTCAGGTTTTAGTTTTTTGTCACCTCCTCTGACGGCAGTTTTCTCCAGTTTGTCAAGGATTGGAGCAATCATTTCCTCGTCCTTTAGTCGCAGCTCCTCGTGGATGATCTCAATGTCCCTCACTGGGTCAACGTTACCCTCCACGTGGATAATATCCTCATCATCAAACGCACCTAAAAGACACAAGTGTTTGCAGATCAAGTCAGAAATCCAAGGGCCTTTCATTACATCAAAACAAATTCAACCATGTCAATCCTAAACCCTGAGCAGTTCAGTCATTATTTATGACCATGTGTGTCTTTCCTAAAGCTATAGACTTGAGAACTGATATTACGGGGATGTAAAATCATGCACACTTCAAAAGGCAATGAATGAGACACAAAAAACGTGTTGATCCGTTAAGAGTTTTAGATTAGGCTGTGCACCCAAGTAAAACCTAAATTATAAACCTAATGTCTAAATAAAAGCTGCCAGATAAGACCATTGCTTAAATAAAATTGTCTAAATTGTATTTAAAATCAGGAACTATCAGATCTGACAATGAGTAAGTCAAATTACGAGTGTGACCAGATTTTCAATGCCAGCTTTCAATATTTAATAGTTTGATACCATAAAGGTATTAAGGTTGGAATGCAGTTACAAACTGTACAGCAAAGACTCCTTCCTGCTGCACAAACGTAGGAATTTTGAGGTCAACCAATGCACTTAAAACAGAATGTACCAATCCCTAATTGAAAGTATACTCACTTTTAACATTGTGTCCTGGTTCGATCACCTAAGTGTCAAAAGCAAGACAAAGGCTTTCCAGAGTAGTTCAACTGGGCAGTACAAGTACAGGCTGCAAACAAACCCCACTGTCTATCACCATGGAATTTCTAGATGACCACAGCCATCCTTTAAATCACCCCTTTCAGCTCTGCCCTCAGGGCAAAGGTACAGAGTTCCCTGTGCAAAGAAAAATATCTATAGAAAATTGTATGTCCCTGTTGCCATAAAATATCTTAACATGTAAGGACAGCCACTTTCTGAAGCCAGTTTGCTACCTCAGCTTATAGCACTTTATAACTATTTATTAAACCTTCATTCAGTCCTCACCTGGTGCTCCTTTAATGTAGCTTCTATTGCGTTTTTATGTCAATGTCTTTTAATGTGTCATGTCTGGATATGAAGTGATTTAATATACCTTTTTATATTAGTAATAGTTTTTGCACATGCAAAAAAGACAAATGATTGCTCGTTTGCATGCAAAAAAAGGAACCAAACAAAGTATTTTCTATTCTAGATACCCCACTATAAAAGAGAGTATATTCACAGGTACTGGCCATATCATCTTACCTGGGCCACAGGCATAACATGAGTGAACTCTGTAAATGAGCCTTGTTCCCCTTTAAGAAGTGGCGTAATGGATCTTAACTTGCCCTCCCAACAGCTGTCCACTCTACTCAGTTGTTACTACACAGCAGCTGCATGCAGTAGCAATGACAACTTACGAGTCATGTGGAAGATGCCGTCACAGGCACTGATGTGGGAGAGAAAGGCGTTGCCAAGTCCCTGTCCTGAGTGAGCTCCCTTCACCAGACCAGCAATGTCCACGATGTTTAGAAAAGCTGGAACCTTACTAAAGAGACAAAACAGCCAGACATGAAGGGATTGTTGAGGAGACAAAAATCCACGGATGCTTAAGAAATTACAACCAGCTGTCATGAGGACATAACACACACCTGGCTGGTTTGTGGTATTGGCAGAGGAAATCAAATCGCTCATCAGGAACAGGTACCCTGCTCTCATTTGGGTCAATTGTGCAGAAAGGGAAGTTCTCTGCAGAAGCTTGGCTTTTGGTCAGCACATTAAAAAAGGTGGATTTCCTGTGGATGACAGAGTCATGAAAGTGTCAATAGATAACCCTAAATGATGAATTCAACATGTGTTCATTCACTCACATTAACATGCCATAACATCCACATTACTTATGACATGTACATACCCAACATTAGGTAATCCCACAATTCCAATTTTCAGAGAGGTTCCAAATCGTCCAATTAATGTAGGCTGTTTGGGAGCTTCTGTCTTTTTGGGAGGCATCTGCGAGAGTTATAACAAGTTGGTTACACCATGACCCCACGTCAAAATATTTCACCAAAGCCAGACTTATTTGTACCAACACCTCAGTCCTGCTACACGTTAGGTCTGGGCATTTATAACTAAGTAGCTTCATGCTGTTGAACTAGCTCCACTGAAAACGTGTTCATGCAGCTCCAGTCATATGCTCATTCAAACAGAGCATGCTAACGTTAGCTAGTGGCTAACTGAAACCACTCCTAGCTACCGGTTAGCCAAAATATCTGACTCAACAGATACTACTGCCTGCATTTTGTAGTCATTACAAACATCTCGAACGCTAATTAGCGGATAAAACTCATCTTTTGGTACCTTTATGGGTTTTTTTTAGCTTATGGTCTACGTGGTGTTCACTCCTCTGATATCTGCTCCGATGGAAAGGCAAGTTGGAGAGCAAACCGGAAGTGTTTTGACGTGAGTGGTCTGTTATTGGTCGGAGAAAGAGTTGGAACGCTACGTCAGAAGTGTACTAACCATAACTGACAGACTGCACAAAGTTACGTTTTATCTCATCTATTATTATATTATGTAATGTCAATTCTACTCTTCTTAGGCTATACAATTTTTTAATATAGGGTTTTTGGGTATAACCCGATGGCTGTTTTGTCAGGGTAACCCTCGCTAGAGGTCGCCATTTTACAGGATGAGTTCAAGAACATGAATAATAATAATTACAGTAGGCTATATTATGACTGACAAGCCAGACCCACATCAAGATGGCTAATGGCAGATTACATTTGCTGCCGCTAGGGTGCGTCGAGATTTCTAGGCTAGTAGACTATATCTAACATTGGGAAGCCTCTATATGTTTGTGTGCGTGTGTGTGCGTGCGTGCATGCGTGCGTGTGTGGTCAAGCCTCTGTCTCATGAACCGTATATCCAATCTACTTCACACTTAATTTGTTACCTGGGTACCCAATGAACTTGGGGTTTGGATTTTGGAGCATTTGGAGCAGTTTTGACAGCACTGGATATTAAAAACGTTTAATAAAACTAAACGGCCGAACAATAAAGGTTGAGGAAAAAATTGACGTCAAAAAAAACTGCGGTCACAGCCGTTCTTTTAATACATGGTCACAGCAAGCACGCGGCTCTGTACATCAGCGAGGGGCTTTGACTGTGGTAGACTAGCCTACACTTTTTGCTGCTTCAAATGTAACTATGATTGGTGGATATACCAAGCAAACTTTTCTTCGCTTTCCTGGAGCACGCGTATAGTTGACAGGAAAATCGCAACTGTTGAAAAAGGTTGAGAAAAGAATTATTTAACCATACCGCTGGTATGGTTAAACCTTTCATGTCTACCCTTCACAATAAAACCCCAACTTAAATTCACTTAGCGCATTTCGCTAAGAGGAAACTCAATAAAAAGCCATTTTGCCGACACTAAATATCAAACGAAAGCCAGACACTAAGATGCTGTTGAGCTGTTAATTCACAACTTCTAAACAGAAGAGGCAGAACGTTCTCGGAGCAGCGCTGTGCAGAAAGGTCGGGCAATGCGAGACTATCTCGGACCTGTCTGGGCGAAGACAGCAGTTTTCATCAGACTCACCCTGTGTCCTGTTCATTAGGCCTAGTGTACTGCTAATTACTGTCGGCAAAATACCCCCGCAATTAAATCCATACTTCAACATTAACAGTCAAGCCACTAGCCTGTTTGTAAATGAACACCTCTGCTGAAGTGTTAAATTCGTTAACGATAATGACGAGACGAGACACCGGCGTCATTAAACGCTGACTTTTATTTATTTATTTCACCTTTATTTTTAGAGGCAAGTCATTAAAAACAGGTTCCTATTTACAATAAAATACAATTTGAAATGCTACACAGACAACAGTAAACACTTAGGCTATAACGAGATAAGTGCACAGGTACAAGCGAGTAAGAGAGGGAGAAACCTTTCAAATATTTAGCTGGAAAAAGTTATTATGTACACAGCAAAATCACCAGTGTTAAATGAACTCAGGGTGTTACATTTAACACTAGGAAAGCATCTATATGCATCCACTCTTTTCGGTGTTAAATTAACACTTTTATTGCAAAATCACGGCATTACAACAAGATCAGCACAAATACAACAAAAAAACGTATGCCATTGCCATGAGAAATACAGCTCAGCAATTAAACATCAAACGACATTATGAGACCATGGAAGAGTACAATGATACAGTTTTCATGCTTTTAACATTGGAAGAGGGTTTGATATTATCTAAAAAATGGTCAAGCTCATTTTTAAATGCAGCAAAGATAGGTTTAGAGTTTTTTTAAACCTGCATTTATGAATATGGACTTTGGAAAGAAGGATAAGATTTATAATAAAATGATTAACCTCCTCCTTTCTGAAATCATAGAAACCAAGAAAATCAACAATGATATTTTCTTTAATGAGACCACATCTTCACAGTATATGAGCACAATTCCAAAATACATGCAGAGCAGTTTCAGGCATGTTAGAGCAAAAGGAGCAATCAGTATCAATGTCATGTTTAAGCCTCTCAAGATATAATTTAGCAGGGTGAAATCTATGAAAAAGGAAATAACACATTTTTAACTCTTTTTAACTTTTTATCTGTACCCTTTCTTTTTCTGTTCTACCTTTTCTGAAGTCTTAAACAGAAAATTATATTCAGTAATGAGAGCATTAAATCTAAACTTGAAAACAAAAAGATCTACAGATGACCCATATTCATGTCATCCAATCAGTGGAGAGTTGCTATACAGTACATGAATAAACTGAGATATGAGATGTTTTTATAATGCCATAAATGATGTCACATTTGTTTAAATTACTGTACTCTCCTGCTTCCAACTGGTTACAGCTGCTGTCCTGCTTCTTGTTAAATCTTTTTTCCGTCTCTGTGTCTCCCACTGACTCATACTTTTATCATGAGTCCACTTTCATTGATAAATTCTGAACACATTAGCATTGTTGTTGTAACAAAAACAATGTAACATTTCCTGAACATTGGCCAAATAGTAATTGAGAGATGTGAATGCAAAAATGTAATGTAACAGTGGCAATAATACACAACATCTAAAGTTTGCTTACATACTGGTCATACCAGTCAAAGTAGGCTAAGCTACAGTGCGTTGATTACCTTTGAATTAAAATTTTCATTTTTAAAAGGAAGAACGAGGTTTTTCAAAAACTACATAGTCCACCTACTGGCATTTTCATCCCAAAATTAGTGATACAAAAAATTACATTACATGTTTATAAAAAACTGAAATTAACTTTTTGTGGTAAGGCCCAAAAAGATGCTAGAATGAATAGCTGTGGATGCGGGGATCGAGGAGCCCATAGAAAATGCCTTTCTACAGGGCCCAGGATTTTGTGCTACGCCCCTGACCCTTACGGTAAAACCACATGACTTTGGTTTTGGAGGTATTGAGAGTGAGTTGGGAAAATGACTGCTGTAGTTGGAAGAAGCTATCTTGCAGAGTAGCTTGGACAGTATCAGGGGAAGGACCAGTGGAATAAAGAATTGTATCATCAGCATATAAGTGAATGAGTTGCCAGTTGGTTGAATTGAGAAAAGTGTAGGGCCAAGTATGGAGCCTTGGGGGACATCCCTGGTGACCGTGAGACAATGGGAGAAAAGCTTTTCAAATCTTACACATTGCACCCAGTGAGAGAGATAATTGGAAAACCAAACCAGTGAGTGATCAGTGACACCAATGCTGCTAAGTCTGTGAATGAGTGTATTGTGGTTCACGTATAATTTGTTATACCTGCCCAGGGACTATAGATGGAAATGAGCAATTGCTGCTATAACCTGGCCCAAGACATATTCTGTTGTTTAACAAGTTTAATGTTTATTTGTGAATTGTCCCAGTTTCAAATAAATCAATTTCCAATTTTTTTTCCCCACGGACTCAAAAGCTTTGGCAAGGTCAATGAATATAGCAGCACAGTGTTGTTTGGTATCTAATGCGGATGTAATGTCATTGAGTACCTTTGTGGTAGCTGTAACACAACCATACCCAGATCGAAAGCCAGACTGTGCCCCGGAAATGATACCGTTCACATTAAGGTGTTTGGTTAGTTGTTTGTTGACAAGTTTTTCCAGAATCTTAGACACACAAGGCAAGATGGAAATATGCCTGTAATTGTTTAGGTCAGCCTGATCACCGCCCTTAAACAGAGGAAGCACAACTGCTTCTTTCCAAGCAGGTGGAATTTCGGCTGTATGGAGGGAGAACGGCTCTTTAAAGTAGCCGGCTTTGGCCTGCCTCACTGCTTATGTGGCCTTGTTCCTTATCTGGCGAAATACAAGGTTGTCATTGGCAGAATGGGACTTTGCTTGCTTAGCGCCAGGCTGTAGCTGAAGCAGAACAGCTAGATCACAATTAATCCACGACTTTTTTATGCGTATCTTTTTGTTTGGGGCATGTTTGTCGATCACAGCAGTAAGAAGATCTCTAAACAACAACCATGCATCATTCACTGTGGCGATATCAACGTGCAACATTGTGACGAAAAAGACAACACTAAAATTAATTCGCATTGCCTTCCACCTTTTCTTTCCGCCCCCTGTCTCTCTCTCTGCGCGCACACACTCACAGTCCGGTGCGGGCCGACTGCGTCTCTGTACTCGATCCGGTTCTGGTGGTTGATTAACGCAGCTTTTTGCTGATTAGCTCTCATAAAGGGCCGGATGGGTAGCACACTGCCATGAATCCATGAGGCCACTGCCTGATAGTGATTACTCCACATTTTTATTGTGATATTTTGTGAGTCTGCAATGTTCTCCGTCAGGTAAATGTAGTAGTACGTCTCTCTGATGTAGAAGTACACTAGTCAGTGGTATAGGCTATACAGCGGAGTTGCGTATTAAGTGGTTTGGGGTCCTTCTATAAGTAATTTAAGGGTACAATTTGGTTGTGGAGAATGCAACAATACCCCGTTCCAAACAGGCACATTTTGAACAGGCACTGCACTACTGCATACAACCAGAGAATTAGTAAATACTTTTTGTGCACTGTGATGTTTACATGCCTGGCTTCCTGTCCAAGAGAGAACAACTGTCTGTGCCAGAGGTCAGAGAGACAGACTACTGTATAGTCTAAGACGCAAAACACCCCAGTCCCAAACCGTCCGGCAGACGGTACAGCAGGATCTGGTCCGGCACCACCAGGCTCAGGGACAGCTCCATCCCACAGACCATAAGATTTTTGAACCGTTAAGCTCCGAGCTCAACACGTCACTTTATTTTAATATTCTGACTTATCATTATACATATAATACATTACTTTTTATATTCAGTTTTATTCATTTGCAACGTTGTCTACACACATTAGTATTTTTTTTTGTCTTAGATTCAGAGTTTGCTTTTACTTGTGATTTTCTTTAGTTATTTAATATGCACTATTGGAGGTGCCTGAGGCTTATTGTCAACAACTACTTGTTATCGTTGAGCACATAAACTGAGAGCCCTTGTTGAGCGACTCAATTCGAAGGATGAAGGAGCACAATATTTAAAATATAAAAACCAAAATAGGCCCTTAGTCAAAGCCTGGGCAAGCAAGTGCTAATCCTATACCTACAGGGCCCAGCAATATTAACAAAGGTTAATATCAATATATTTGACTTTATTTTTTTATATCAATGGTTGGCAGTGACAAACTTTCATATAACTACTCCACATTATATTTTATATTTCCATTTAATTACACAGCATTTACTCTTATACTCATGTTGTAACAAAAGTCTGGTGGTTACTAAAACAAAACTCCTATCACAAAAACTGTCAAACTGCAGTCAAAACATAACACTCCCACTTCGCTGTTAGGTGAAAGCAAGCTGTCCTATGGGACGTTAACACAGCATTACCGACAGCCAATGGGCAGCCTGATTTATGCAGGGATTTCTATTTCTATTCCCAAAATATTTTATTTACTAGTACGTAACAGAATTGTTACAGGATAAAACAGAATACATTTCATTGGATTTAAAAATGCTTAATACGGTTAACAAATTCAACCAAAAACTCATTCAAACTGTGACACAATCGGGCTTCATTATGGAAGATCACTGCTGTCGAATGAGGGTGCATGCATGAAGCCCAAGCAGAAATATTTTTTTTGTTTTTTATTTGTGTCAAGTAAAAAACACCAATTCATTCAAAATGTTTGATGGGACTTAATGGTACCAATGCTGGCAATATTCCTGCCTCTAAAACCACTGGGCAGTGTGGTATTACAGTACACTACACACGGTTACTGAACAACAAAGCAAATGACCCAAGTAATATGTTATTGTTTATGTACAACACCCCCAAAAAGTACTTAACACCAGAAAAACACAACACTAATAAGAAACATGGTATTTAAATCAAAGTATGTTTAAACTGGGATCTTGGAGTTTAATATTAATAAACCACCTACAGAGAGCAAAAGGAGAAATTATAATATAACAGCCACAGAAAATTCTGCCTACATAAAACAGGTCACCACTGACATTGTGGTGCTCAGACAGACCGCATCTTTAGGACCATTTCTTAAACCTTCAATACATTAACAAATCCAGAATACATATTCCATAGATAATCTGATCAAAAAAAAAAAAAAAAATCTGAACAATAAAACTGAAACGGTTGGCGACTCTTCACTCACTGCTCAGTAGTGACCTGTGGAAAAAAAGGACAGGGTATTCATGTTAGAGTTGTGTGGAGAATCTAAACTGTTACGGTGACAAAGTATGTGTGAAGGTTACCTAACTTTTAGAATTTCATAAAAACGGTCAATATTCTAATCCCTGCGGTCTAATGATAGAAACGTGGTTTATACATACGTGGCGAGTAGGAGCGAGATCGGGATCTTGAGCGGTACCCTCTGCTATAGTAAGGAGATGGAGATCTGCGCCTGTAGGGGAAAATACAAAAACAAACAATTCAAGCCTTTCATTTTACACATCATTAGGATTACTAAATAAACTAGATTCATTTGAGTCATAAAATCCTAAAAAGCTGAATTTTTACGACAGTTTATTTTATGATTCTCAAGCAACCATGATACTAATCAATAGACTGTTGTGCCAAACAGGCTACTGGGGAAAAACCCAAACTCACCTGCATGATTTGTAATCTCGGTCGTCATAGCGATCATAGTCACGATCATAACCTCTGTCATAACCTCTGTCGTAGCCCCTGTCGCAGTCCCTCGAGGCACGCCGCGATGAACCGCCACTGCTGCTACTACTACCACCCCCACCACCACCACCACCACCACTGTAAAAATCACACAGAATAAAAAGGTTTGTGACAACTTGAAGATACCACACACACACACATACACAAACACTAGCTTCCGGTAAATGTCCCGACTCCCAACTGTAATAAACAGCTGCCTGGTTAAGAAATACTCACTAAGTGGGACGTCCCATGTAGATTCCAGGAGTGGGTGTATGGGCTCGTTTTGTGATGGAGAAATCCACTCGGATCCTGCGCCCATCAAGCTCCATCCCGTTAGCACGCTCCTTGGCCTAAAACCCACAACATAGTTAGAAGTCAACTTTTTTTTTTTTTTTTTATCTAGTAAGAAAAGAAAAGAGTCTGCATGTTTAACATTTGCCCTGAATCCAATGCATTGCAGAGAATTCAGACAAACGCCCCATATTGAGACATATGCAAGACGTGGTCTATTGAACGCATACTCAACACGCACATAAACCATTTATATGATGGCTGTCACTACTAGCTGAGACTTCAGTCTGGACTGTAGTTACATACACTTTTACTTCTCTGCCTGTCAGTATTCACGCTTTCTGTCTCATTTACACAATCCACTGTCCATAAAAAAAAAAGTAGCCAAAAACTGCTTACTTAATGGTGAAAATCCCAAACTATCTAAGTACTTGGTACTTGTAATTGGTGGTAAGGAGTCCACATTATAAAAGCGTCATATGCCTGTCTTATCCTCCATACCTCCTTGGAGTCCTCAGAGGTTTCAAAGTAGACAAAGGCAAAGCCTCTTGAGCGACGCGACTGCTGGTCATACACAATGTTGACGGCACTCAAAGGGCCGTATTTTGAGAAAACCTCCCTCAGGTCCCTCTCAGTGGTGTACAGACTCAGTCCAAACACACCCAGACAGTTGTTGGGGTCTGGATTTGCCTGTAAAGAGTAAAGAGAGGCGTGTAAAACGTATTGTGAGCTACTGACCTGCCACATCACTGCAATAAATCTTGCTTTACTGATACCCAGGTCTATCTGACAAGACATGTTTACAAGACATGAAATTCCTAATGATTTGAGACAACATAACATCGTTAAATCTAGACTCTGAAACCCACTAATGAGTCAATTAAGTTTATTTAGAACAAGTATTTTGAAAAGGTAACCCACTCATAATTTCAAATTCACAAACTTTAAAAAGGCACATGGAAACCTGACCGCAAAGCCTGTAGAGGAAGCCCTTAATATATACCCTGTTGCCAATGTGTCTGCGACGATTTGACATGGGGGATCGGCTATGGCTCCTATGCCGGCGGTACTCCCAGCTACGAGATCGGCTCCTAGAGCGGCGTCGGTGGGAACGGGAACGAGAGCGGGAGTAGTGCCTCCGTGAGCTGCGATGGGAACGAGACCTGGGAATAGACGTTAACTCTTGAGCATGTAATTTATTTGTGTCACATGCACACAAGCTTCAGAAATGTAGTTTTAAAGTCCACATGTCACAACCTAACATCGAAAACACCATCTCCATATGCACAAAATAAATAAACCCATTTTACCTGGATTTGGATTTGGATCGAGACCGGGATCTGGACCTGGAGCGGCGGGAGCCATCTTTTGAGTGTGCAGGTGAGCGGCTGGTGGATTTTGCCGAGCCCTGAGGGGATGCACTCCTCGAGCCAGGCCGCGAGTCCTGGACAGACCAGACACAGACATTAGAAACACCCTAAAGCCAAGTGTGTGCCTGAAGGGCAAGAAGGTGACAGCGTTGCCCTCTACATGCCCCCTTCAGAAAGAATTCACCACATTTTGGCATTTACCAGGTTTAAACTACACATTTAGGAATTTGATAAAGTCATACATTGCAACAACTGTTTAAATTAGAGATTAACTAAATTAGCTGAAAGACAGATTGTACATAAAGTAAACCTAAAAAAAAAAAAGGTATGGAGGGATTGACCAGTGATGTTTCTGATAGAGAGGAAAACAACAATCGTGCATGCTTAAAAGAAACAGGATGAAATATAGTACCATAGCAGGCTGTTAGGAAATTACTCATACCCTGGTAACCTTCTGATCTTAACTTCATTACTTCTTTAACTTCATTACTTCAAAACAACCCTTCATTTCTTCTTTCTTCAGTTTGACATTATGACTTCTTTTTCCTCCTCTTCCCCCATTTACCATCTGCCATTACAACACTAGTAGTGGGGACAGATCTTGATCGCTTCTTTTCAGCATCCAATATATTAGCATGCATCAACACCAGCAGCGCCAAACAATAACAACTTCACATCTGAAACGTCTTCCGCCTTTTTCTTTCTTCCAACCTCAACCTTAACAAAGAACAAACAAGGGTGATAAGGCATGTTGGTTTCTGTAATAAACCAAAAAGGTACAAAAAAAAACAAAAAAAAAACAGCAAAACCAGGAAAACAACATACATTAGCTGAATACATGTTTGTATGTAACTTAGCTTGAAATGGTCTTGATTGGTCCTAAATTACTAGATACGGATACAAAGCTGAACATTACAACTATTAAATATTGACTAGTAGACGACGCTGGAGTTAGCTTCAGATTCGCCGCGATCGGGGAAACAGTCTCGAATTGCCAGACTCTCCTCCAAAGTGCGCTGGAGGAGGGTCTGGCTGCTCTACACAGCATTTGGATGAGAGGAAAACGTGCTCTGGTTTATTGGCATTTTTTTAAACCAATCACAATAGTCTTGGGCGGAGCAATCCCGGACGTGGAACGTCAAGGATATACTGTAGACTAGAGGAAACATAACCTTACATTGCTGAGCGACTACTAGTTTTTTGCAACTTATACCACATCTTAAGTAAAGCATTAAAGCTGTGTGAAACCTAGTAATACCTACTTTGAGATTTGTTAGTTTTATTTGTGAAAATGCAAAAAAGGGAGATTTTTTTCACATAAAAAACACTACACCTAGACTCGTCAAATCAGAAACAATCTTTAGCCTTTCTGAGTATATCTAGGTAGTAGGTATAATTGGTCTAACGTTAGCTACATGTAAAAAAAAAAAAAAAAAAAATTTAAATCTCCCTGTTTTGCATTTTCATAAATAGAATAAAGCTTTCACAAATCGCAAAGTGGGTATCAGACAGCTTTAATGCTTTGCCTAAGATGTCTAACACACTTCAACAACAGTAGAAAGGTGCAAAAAATGGTTGATCGGCAATGTAACGGTAACGTTAGCTAGCTACGTTTCCCTTAACTGCCAAATCGGAAGCTGCGAATCGGAAGCTAACTCAGTGTCGTGACAAACTTAGTAGTCATTATATAATGTTTACTGGTAACGTTAGTCAATATTTCAATAGCGATAGTTGCATTAGCATGACAAGGGGGCAGCCGCATGTCTCGACTGCTAACGTTATGCTTTGCAGGCCGTATGCTGTGTAACGTTATCGTTTTAAACATTTGCGAGACTCAGTACTTTTCTAGTTAAAGTTACTCATATTAACGCTATATAGAACTTATTTTTCTCAGGTTTGATGCCATTTTTCAAAATGTCTTAGCTACCATTACGTTACCCGACCTGTAGACGCTGTTAAAACCTAGCTAGCTAGCTAGCTAACGTTAGGTGTTTTCAACAGTTATCTTAACTTATAATCACAACTCACCTGCTCCCTAAAATCTTTCTCGTTGTCGCTCATGTTACTGTTGCTAAATTAACTAGTCAGCAGATGTGTAACAAGAACGTGGTAAACTGACTGTAACGACTGATTTAACTTAATCGCCTGCCGAATTTAGCACAAAGCAGAACAGTTTGACCAGATCGTTTCCTGTTCTTCTTTTAGTTTTATCCTATCGTTTTATCGCGGGTTGTCAGACCTAACGTTATATCGTCATAGCGCCACCTACTGTACCGGAAGCATGTCCCGTCCTACGCTGACATACTCTGCTTCTGATTGGCCTATCCTGACATACACCTTAAACGACTCTGCTCTGAACCAACGAAAGCAACGACTACTAGCCAATCAGAAGGAAGAGTAGTATGGGTCATGCCCATGCCTTCCAGATAGTTCCATCGTCCCTGATGCTTTCATCCTAGGAAAGAGCATGAGTATGCAGCATGAGATATGTCCCTGGATTACTTTATATGAGTATGTAAATAAAGTAATAGTCAAATTATGGTATTAATAATAAGATAAATACAAACCAAACAAACAAAAATAAAGCAAAACAAACTAAAAACTAAAATGATGATTCTATCTGCTGTCTGTTATTTCCTGTTGATTGTCAGAATGAACATATCCATGGAATGAAAGCGCCATCTCAATAAAACGTCGAAAAAATTATTTGGCAGAAAAGCAGGCATTTAAATGCCAAACAAACGATCTAAGTATAATAATTGATTTGTTGAATGTTCCCCTTTACATTTTAATCAGGAAATGCAATTTTGGGATTACATGTTGGCACTATCTACTATGTGTATTGATAACTTCTATTGCTACTGCACAATCTTAACACCCCTAGACGTTTATTTATCAAAAACTAACTACAATTTACATAGAAGCTATTTAACAAAAAATACAACAGTTGTACTGGCCCTCTAAGTTAGAAATACAGTCATACAATATACAAATACACACTGGGGCATTGTATGCAATAAAAAGCACCTTTTGTGGTTTATTGAATGTTTTAATTCTCAATAACTGATTCAATGAACAAATCCAGAAATGGTACTAGTTGTGTGCCTGCTCTCCAGTTTGCATTACAATCCCTGATGTAGCAGACTACCAAGACTGAAAATTTGTAATATAATAGTGATGTATTATTGAGATAAATGTGACAATTTATTGTAATATAGATTTCAAATCATGCCATCCAGCTCCAGTTGACACATCTAGCACTGCTTGAGTCATTAAATATAACAAACATTTAAACATTAACAATTTGAAAAAAATGAAATACTTTATTACAGGGAGAGAAAAATAATCACATTTGAAAACATTAAACTCAGACATGCATGTGTGTACAGTAATTTGCTATGCAGTATACTATACTTAAGTCAATGTAATAGCCCTAAGTAGCCTCTTGCAATATGCTCATGGAAACGGTTCACAAACCCAACAGCGCCTTATGTTACCAATGGAAAAACAACTATTAATGCTCTACTCATAGAGCTAAAACAAACTATACACACTCCAAAAATAGTTTCTCATCCAGTCATGTCATAAATAATAGCAGAACAAACATACTACAAGCAATCAACCATGCATCTTTTATCTGAAAAAGGGACTGGAAAGGAGGTATTTTGATTTTCATTGTCTACGTGTCACAGAGAGATTAAGGTTCATGACTAAATAGCATTGTAGTAAGCTGCTATCAACTCTGTTGATCATAATTGGAAGGGGAACCGCCAAATTGCACCAAAATATCACTGACCTGCAACAATCTTAATTCTGAGTCAGACTTTTAAGTTTTATGTTCCCAAGTAATTTCAAAAAATATACAAAAGCACTAATGCTCCAAGTTGAGCCCAGTGTCAGAGGGCTGAAGGCACTTCAGGCAGAACTTCAAACAGTAGAACCAACAAAGTCAATAAAAAAGCAATTCAGTCAGTAGTGCCAAAGCTTGTGTAATACATACACTTCTTATTTACCAATAATGTCTCCAATTACAACTCAGAGATTACAAAGTGTTAATACGTTCCAGACAGGAAAAGATACACAATCACCTTTTAAGACTATCGTGTTATAATTTCTCCAGAACAGCTACACTGGGTTAGATTTCAGTCAGTGGAGTCCGCTTCTTTGGCCCACTCTGTTTCTTCCCAATGTAGTTACTGTACACAGATGTTGCTCACGTTGAGAAAGTCACTGTTGTTAGGCGGTTCATTGTGATTGTTGCAATCCTCTATAGCAGCTTCTGATTGAGGATTTCCCAAATCATTAATTTCCTGAAGAGAGGCATGTGGCACTGTAGACAAAGAGACAAATGTTACTTTCAGTAAAAAAATAAGTTGTAGAAAATAAAACGAAACAAAAAGGTGAACAAAGTGTATACTTGTTTAAAGGTGAGAGGCCTTCCTTTTGCAATATAGTCAGCATATTTACAGGCAAAAACACCACAGTCACTGCCATTTTTCTGCTGTGGAATCTCCTAGAGACATGAACAGTGTACAAAACATTAATCTTACAGTAAAAAAAATTTAATTTAGTGATATGTCATTTATCTCAGTTTGTCTTACAGTGGGCCTTAAGCTTCCAAAAGTCCATTTGGCGCTGTCAAGCTCTCTGCCTTTCTTTGCTTTGTGCTCCTCTTTAAGGTAGAGTCTGGACAATGAGCACATTGATGCCATTAATTGTGCAAGAATACAGGGTAATACATGGAAGAAGCATTTCAAATGGCCAGAAAACCAAAGTTTAAGGAGCACAATGAGGACTCACAGTAAAAGACCACAGAGGTCATCGTGTCTCTGGCCCATCGAGTCATATGACTTCACTGTCTTGGACTTTAAATCAATCACCTGTAACAAGACAGGGAGGGAAGAAAACATTAAAATATACAGTATTATCAGCCCCTTTGGATTTTTTCACAGTAGTGGAGTAGTTAATGGATTATCAAAATACATGTTTACCCCGTTCTTACACCAGAATTGCTCAAGCATTCAAGGCACACCGTCTGTCAAGAATTACCAACTAAAAAAAAGGAATGTGACATGGGGACAAACATCTTATAGTCATCGTGGTTCTGACTCACAGCCATTGCCCAGTGGACACCGAGGTGCAGAGGGACCAGGATGAGGTCGAAGAGGAAAAGGTCGACAGCCTTGGTCCAGCGCTTCACAGCAGTGTGTCCTCCAGCCTGCCCGCCTCCTCCACCCCGCAGCTTCGGGAAGAAGAAGGTGCTGAACGAGTAGATTTTTAATCCTGCTGCTTCCCCAGAGCAACGCTCCATGACAAGGGACAGGTAGAAGTTTATCACCTTGGTAGAGCAAACAGAGGAGGCACAATATAATACAATACGTTAGAAAACTGTTCTTAAATATATAATTTGACATGAAAATACAATTTGCTTTAAAATAATAAGAGGTATTGCCTTTTAATGCATACATAACTGTCATATACAGTAACTGACTAGTTAAGTTAGTAGTACAGTAGTGTATAAGCAGTACAGTACGAGGAATGCTCACATAATACTGAGCATCACAGTTGTATTAACCTAATTTCGCAACAAGCTCTGTTTCCATGGTGACTGGGTGCAGTAGCTGCTACTACCAGCAAGCAAAACTTGTCTGGTATGCCAAACAGCGACACTCCACACACAGAGAACATTTTTACACACTGTTCATAAAGAGACAGGTAGCTTCTAATACGTTCTACACGCAACAAGACGTGACCAACATTCTTCACTATTGAAAGAGAAGTTGTGTGGGGGAATACCACCAGATAGCAAAAGTGAAAAAACAAAACAAAATAATAGTACATACCTCATCATTGAGCCAGCCGCCTTCCTGCAGTGTGGCCAGGTCTCTCTGTGTGATGCGTAGTTTGAAAGCCGCACTGAGAACCAGGTTGGGATCACTCTGAGCCAGAGCACAACTCACCTCCACTGTCATTTCCTACACACAAAGACAACAAATACATGAAATATAATAAATTGTATCCATGCTTTCTTCAACACAGTGACTATACCTCACTCCTGACCATCTCACCTTGGTGAGTCTGGGTATGTCGTCATCGCTGTGCCATGTATGTGCAGAATGTGTGTCAGGGAGACTGACAGCAGGAGTCTCTTTGTCCACTAGATTGAGGCGAGTAGCTACTTCTGTAGAAAGGTCCAAATCTGCTGCCTGTTCCTGCTGCAACACAGGTAGACATTACAGAAATAATACATTGTGTTTCCACCCATAGTTTCAAGTTAATGGGTGCTGTGACATGTCATGAAAGAGCAAGAGAAATGACTACCTTTGCACATCTAGCTGGCTGTGTGTTCTCAAGGGCTCCACTGAATGTCTTACTGTGTGTGAATGTGGTCAAACTACCACGCCTGGAGATGAATTATGAAGCGTTAGTAATACACACACACACACACACACACACACACACACACACACACACACACACACACTCTCTCTCTCTCTCTCTCTCTCTAAACTAACCTGTCCTTGGTTGCAGATGCATTTCTCCATGTAAATACACTTGGGGCAGCTGTGCAGAAAAGACGTGTCAGTCGAGCCGGTTAGATTCATTACAACATGTTTAATTATAATAATTAATTAATTAATAAATAAATAAATAATATAATAATATTTTTTAACCTAGTTTAAATCAGTGACCTTTGTCTAAATTGGTCTGTTAATTTAAGAAATTGTTAAAATATATTAAAATCAAACAAATAGGGAGGTAATTACAACCTAAAAGGGAACTGGAACTCCACCCACAGATTCAGATCAGTTCCCTTGGAGGTGAATAGGCGTCTCACCTGTGTATCCCGTCTTCCTGGGCACAGATTCAAAGGCTTTTCCTGAAGCAGCAGTTTTGTGATCACCCTGTGAAAGCGACTCACTGGAAGCAGAAGGAGAAAAGGATATGAGAGTAGCTCAGGTACTACCGTATGTTTTATGAATCTTGATGAAATTCCCAAATACTTTTTTTATTTTTTTATTTGTTTATTTAAAAAAGGGACAATGCACAACAGTTGACATTTGTTTACACTCTAAATGTAAATGCGCCAGAGTTAGCAGAAAAGCTAATTTTCATCTGTAGTCCCATGAATAATGTGGCTATACTCACTCTTTCGGTTTTGTTTGGGTAAAAGGTAGTGGTTTGCTTTTGCTGTATTTCTCAGTCACCATCTCCAGTAAGCGCCTGTAGTGCTCCTTATTGTTCTGCTTTATGGCCTGAAGGAGGAACCCAAATTAATGATAACTGACACAGCCAAATGGTACAGAAAGCATTAGAAGTGGTGTTATGAAGTGATTCTCAACTTAAAACTACATCAGGTCCTCTGAATGCTGAGAGGGGTTAATGGGGACAACTGGTTGAAGGTTGAAACTTAATTAAGACAGAAACCGTGTGAGTGAACTTTACTCCTTCAAGCTGTACTCAAAAAGGGGGGAAATCTACTGGAGGCGGTACTTTGGGACTGTTACTAGAGCTAGAAGGACATATCAGCTTGTTGCAGTTATATCATATTGGTGAATAAATCGGCTGATAAGATACAAGAAATTGCAGTAAAAAAAAAAAAGCCAACCTAGGTTTGAGGTGATTTAGAAACAGTGTTTGACCACCAGTTTATTTTTACACTGTAAAATGTCCCACTCAGTTTGTATTTTGGTCACATATTTTTTCTCAAAAATACAAATATAAAAAAAGGTATCTGTATCAAGATTGTTTGTTTATGTTGAAACCATTTTACTATCAGCGTGTATATCATTACCATATGTATTAAACTCCCAAATATTGATAGCAGTGGAATTATAAAGATTCTAAATACATATAAAAATTGTACAATTAATGGCATCTAAAAAGTATCCTTATTTAAACCCAACCAATAAAGCCCAAAAATGACTATTTTACCTCTTCCACAGTAAGACTGGGCTTGTAGCAGCGGTTGTGTCCAAATCCATTGCAAGTTGGATCAGGGTTAGTGGTTCCCACCCTCAGAGCAGGTCTGGATGGTAGCAGCTGGAGGGAGCCTCTCCTCTCCCTGTCTTTCCCCCTGTCAGGGAGCCCTGCCCCACTGATTCAAAAAGGTTATGCACATTAGCAAGGGCACATTTTCCAAAGGTGATACTGATAGTTAGGCAGCCATCGATATATTTACAGCAAACTGGGTGAGTGAAGGGAAAAGGGCCGTAACAGTGGACCACTTGCCTGTATTTCCTCATTAAAGGAGGTGAGGAGCTCTGAAAGGGATTCTTCCCACTCCTCTCATTCACTCCACTTACTGGTTTACCTGTGGAGAAACATGGGGATAAGGATGAGAGGACCACTGAGTAAAGAATGTGGATGAAACAAAGGTACATAAATACAGTCAACAGATCATTCTTCTCCTGCAGTAACAGCAGCCACACTTACTCATTCTCCACTCAGTACTGTTCAGCCATGAGGTGTGGAGCTCATCTATCCCCATCAGCGTAATAGGCTGGATCAAAACAGCAAATGCAGGGTAATTAAAGATGGAGAATACAAATCACAAATGTAATGCCAGAGCATCAAACTTAAGTTGTGCTTACTGATCTACTTGTTAAAACTCTACAGGATAAAAATCACTTTTGAGTATCTGTTAACTGTCACATGTGACTCAAATGCAACTTAATTAACCAATAGTTATCAGATTTTTTCGTCCACATTTTATATAACGATTAGGAATCTGGTCACTGCAGAACAGAAAGAAATACAGGGAACAAGGAGTCTAATGACTAACTATTGCCTTCAAAACCCTGTCTGAGTTGTGTACAGTTGAAAAATCTATTGTAGCCACATGTTGAGGTAGGTGCATCTTCAAATAAAAGTTAAGACATGTTCATACACTACATCCTAAACATAGCAACATTCCCAAATGTGTCCTCTGTACATTCTGAATTAACCTCTATTTAGAAATGTTGACCCAGGAAGCATTTAAAGTGCTCATATTATGCTCATTTTCAGGTTCATAATTGTATTTAGAGGTAATATCAGAATAGGTTTACATGGTTTAATTTTCAGGAAACACCATATATTTGTTGTACTGCACATTGCTGCAGCTCCTCTTTTCACCCTGTGTGTTGAGCTCTCTGTTTTAGCTACAGAGTGAGACATCTCACTTCTGTTCCATCTTTGTTGGGAGTTGCACATGCGCAGTAAGTACTGCTAGCTAGTCAGTTGCAGAGCATGAGGGAGTGTTATGTTAGCAGCTAGGCGAGCATTATAACGTGTTACAAAGTGACGCACGTTCGTCACAGAAGTAAAGGCTGGACAACAATAGAGCTGTTTGGAGCAGTTTGTGAACAGTGTTTTCTGTTGGAGATGGTAAGTCCCTTTGGGGTGAACTTTGGGCTTTTTCACTTTGTAAACCTATAATGTACACAAAAAGATATATAACACAATAAAGGAAAGGGAAAAAGCATAATATGAGCACTTTAAGTATTGAGTCTGAACAGAACGAGTGATATTTCCAAGACGCTGAGTGAACATTTTAGCAGCTGTGCATCCGTGTGGATCAGACTTTGAATGCCCACGTGATGGAGAGAGTTGGAGCACAAACCTGCGTCTCTTCATAATGTCTGCTCTTCTCACATCTAGTCGTTTTCCGCAGCCTGAGCAGACCTGCTACCCCAGTCAGCGTCTTCTTCACAAAGCTAATGACTACATCTGACACACAGGACACCACAAATCAACAACTGTCTTCATTTGTGGGAGAGTTTTGGAATGAACATCAAGATTTTTTGTTTCTTTAAAACAAACCTAGCCTCCGTCTTTTCACCTCTACCTGGTCACTCTGGCAAACACCGTCTGCAACATCAACACTGTAACAGGAAGAAAAAAATGTTTGAGATGGGTGATAGTAACAATATGAAATATCACAATATTTCTGACTCAAAAACAAAATATCAACCACGTGATGGGTTAGCTTCAATTTGTGCCGCTCTTATATTTTGAATATCAAGTTGTCAGTTCTTTAGGTACACCTGCTTAAAATGTATGTAAATGTAAGATAGGATTTATTACAGATCTGTTAGGCTATATTAGACTGCATTAGCTAGGTAGGAGTGCAGGATAATACATTTCCTTTGGATTAGCTCAAACATTAGCTACATTTGGGTGGCTGTTGGTGCCTTCCAAAAAATCCTATAAGCAAACTAATGTAAAATAATTTTTTTTGATGTTTTATATGGACGTTTAATGTTATGCTCAGGAGTTTATCAAATTAACTGAAATGCTGTATGACAGAAAGGAAATGTTTAAGCTATCAGTGTGCCAATATTAAAACAATTTAAAATAAGATAATCCTTTATTAGTCCGACAACGAGGAAATTTGCGGCGTTACAGCAGAAAAGGGGATAGTGCAAAAACAAGAAGCGTCAGTAAGAATTGCAATACGGTATATAATAATAAATAAGTAAAAAGCCGTAGAACAGTAAACAGCAAAAAAGAAAAGAAAAACATCAGTAAACAGTAATGCAAAATATAATAAGTAAACAGACTGAGTACAGGTTGTGTTACTGGCAGAAGTCTAGCTAGCTATATGATTAGATTAGAAAGAGTTTCCTAAACCAGGATTGTGAGTTAGTGCCACTGTTTCTATCTCTGAAACGAGTTGTATTTTGCGGCAAAGTTATTTGGAGACTGAATACACAGTATTGCTCAGATAAAATACTGATGATGACAGTGCACAGATAAACATTGACAATACCAGACCATACCAGATATTTAAACTAATGTCACATCACTATATTATGTTTATTGTTTGCACAGGCCATCTAAATAGCGTTAATTAACTTTAGTGTTAGGTAGCTAACGTTAGCTGGTTAACGTTAACGTAGCTAGATGATTTAAAGTTACCATAGCCACTAACCTTCTTCGTTACGTTATCGATTATTAGCTTTAGATAACTTAAAACAAATCATTAAATAACCAAGGGAGTGTAACGCTAATAGTGTACCAACAATTCAACAATATTAGTGGACACCTAGACAGAGTTGAAAAATAGTCTTTATCCTCAACAACCAACCTCTGGTAGTTCCGTTTAGCCGGTCTGCCGTGGCTATCCTGCCGCTGTGCTCCCGCTTTCACGCCAGGTCGCGTGGGTACGTTCTCGCTAACGTTACCTTTCCCGGGCCACTCGGTGGGGGTTTGCCCACTAACGGGCTCAAACAGCGACGATATTCCGTCAACTATCCATCCATACATCCCAGACAAATACGAGAAAATTGTAGCGTGGTCCAGGACTATTTCACCACAGATAATATGTCAAACAACGATCTACGACACAGCCTGCCGTCGGCTAAGCTTA